>NC_068939.1:65881652-65904966 GCF_016801865.2 Culex pipiens pallens | reverse complement strand
TTATTTTATGAGCAATTCCAGCTCAAATCAGGAATTTTTCTGGTACTTTTGTACCCGACCCTCTCCGATTTCAATGAAAGTTTTTAGACATGTTATCCTAGGCCTATATAAGCCATTTTTGTGTATATGGAGCCAATAGTACTCGAAAATAACATTTGAGAAGGGCGTAAGGTATTTAAATATTTTTGTATTTTGCAATTTAAAAATTACTGTGTCTCGAAGCCATTGCGTCGTATCAAAAAGTGGTCCAAGACAAACTTGTAGGAAATTGGATGGGCTTTTTGATTTTTAAGTCTAAAACTTAAATTTAAAGGTGTTGTCACGATTTTTTTTCGTTCAAAATTTTTGAGGAAATAGCCTAAGATGTTACCAAAAGACTGACGAAAAATGCAGGATGGTATGTCTCTCCTAAAAAAATACAAAAATCATTTACTAAAACTGTTTTTTTGAAAAGTGGTCTAAACGTCAAAATTTTAAAAAACCCACAGTGAGAATCGATTCTCCAGACAATTTTACATAAAAGTCTCCATATTGACCATTGTCCTATGTCCAATCCTTGGGAAGATACAGCGGTTTTAAAAATAAAAATTATGAAAAACAAAACAAACTTATGGGAAATTGGACGAGCTTTCCGGTAAAAATATTTACGAGACTGAAAAACCAAGTCTGTCATATAGAAATTGCCAAAAACCACCAAAAAACCCATTTTTTCATCATTTTTATTTTTAAAACCGCTGTATCTTCCCAAGAATTGGACATAGGACAATGGTCAATATGGAGACTTTTATGTAAAATTGTCTGGAGAATCGATTCTCACTGTGGGTTTTTTTTTTTTAAATTTTGACGTTTAGACCACTTTTCAAAAAAACAGTTTTAGTAAATGATTTTTGTATTTTTTTAGGAGAGACATACCATCCTGCATTTTTCGTCAGTCTTTTGGTAACATCTTAGGCTATTTCCTCAAAAATTTTGAACGAAAAAAAATCGTGACAACACCTTTAAATTTAAGTTTTAGACTTAAAAATCAAAAAATCTCATAGAAGTGGCGTGTATTTTTGTTTCAGTGTATTTTTTTCAGAAAGCCCATCCAATTTCCTACAAGTTTGTCTTGGACCACTTTTTGATACGACGCAATGGCTTCGAGACACAGTAATTTTTAAATTGCAAAATACAAAAATATTTAAATACCTTACGCCCTTCTCAAATGTTATTTTCGAGTACTATTGGCTCCATATACACAAAAATGGCTTATATAGGCCTAGGATAACATGTCTAAAAACTTTCATTGAAATCGGAGAGGGTCGGGTACAAAAGTACCAGAAAAATTCCTGATTTGAGCTGGAATTGCTCTTATCGCACTTTGCAAAATCAGCCTTCAAGATTTTGTGTTCTTCTACTGCCCGATGGTGCACTGAATTTAAAATTCAAATATATTCTCTGTTAGCGATCAGCTTCGCCAGACTAGCGACGTTTTTTCACTGGACCAGGAGGAGCTGCAGGGTTCCAAAATCAGTCAGGGAATTTATCTGCGACATCGCAGAATGACACTCTCGCCGCAGTTCTTTATAACCCGTAAAAAAGAAAAATTTCTTCTAACCGATCAAAACTTGAAAACACACACATTTTTCCAGCAAAAAAGGTCAAAAACTAGACAAAAAAAACACATACTACTAATTATAAAACAGCTCATAGTAAGAAAAAAATCAGGCTTGTGCTTGAACAGCTTCCTTCTTTTTAGATGTAAACAAAGTGGGATCAACCGAAAATCACGCATTCTCTCTGTTCATCAGCCAGGTTGAAGCTAAATAAAAACATTTTATTCATCCATTCTGATTTGAATCAAAATAACTCCACATTAGGGTGACAAGAAAAATGGAAAATTTCGGAAAATCGCAAGAGATACCCCCTGGATCGATTGTTTAGGCAAAAACAAGTAACTGTGTCAATTTTGAGCCAAATCGTTTAAGGCTAAGAGGTCGCTTTTCATCGTTGAAGTTTATATGGGGAAAATCGCAAAAATGTATGGGGAAAAACATCGCTTCAGGATTTTTGCAGCAGGTGGCGCAGGTCTCGCCCAAAATTGTCCAAGTACACTCAACCCCCGGTGGTTGGTCAATTTTTCGTTTGACACTTTTTTAGTTTGTACCCCGTTGGTCGGTCAAAGTCAAACTAAAAAGTGACGAACTGTCACTTTTTACACGACGCTCACGCACACTATCAAAACAAACGTTTGGTAGTTTGTGTGAACTCCGTGTAAAAGGGGTGTCAAACTAAAAAGTGACCCCGTTCGTTTGACAACAGTTGGTGTCAAACCACCGGGGTTTGAGTGTATAAGATTCTTGTAGGAAATTTAATTACCTGCAACTTTGTAGAAGGATGCAAGACAATCCGAGTTGATCCTGATGAGTTATTAGCAATGCGATGAAAAGAAATCGGCTTATATACTTGAAAGTATACAAGGGGTATATAGGAAGTATATAAGGAAATATTTTTTTCTAGAAAAATCACCAAAAATCAGGATCAACTCGGATCGTTTTGCACCCTTCGTCAAAGTTGTAGGGAATTAAATTTCCTACAAGAATCTCACACTTGGACAATTTTGGGCGAGACCTGCGCCACCTAGCAGAAAATTACTCAAACGATGTTTTTCCCCATAGATTTTCGTGATTTTCCCCATACCTGGAGTTTTTTTTTTAAAAGGACCAATAAACCAAATTTCCAGTTTTTGCTTTTTGGGTGTTTTTTAATACCCCTGACTCAAGGCGGTTTTAAAAACACCCAAAAAGCAAAAAAACTGGAAATTTGGTTTATTGGACCTTTTAAAAAAAACTCCAGATATGAACTTCAACGATAAAAAGTGGCCTTAACCGATTTGGCTCAAAATTGGCACAGATACTAATTTTGCATTAGGAATCGAGTCAGAGGATATCTCTGATGTCGATTTTTTTTATTGTCACCCTACTCCACATCCACCCCATCGACCCTGGACACCACACTCCAGCACGGTTCGCTGCCCATGTCTGCGTGACCGGCACGTCTTCTCCTGGATATATCATTGAGTAATCTCCTCCCGCATGAGAGAATCGCTCTCATCTCCTCAAGTCTCCTTCTCTCCACGCAGAGAGCGAGCGTGAGAGCGGTCGGTCGCGCGTGCACAGCCGAAAATCCCCGCACGGACGCGCGTGCTTTCGGCCTAGGTGCTTAAAATTGTGACTCCACTCGCGGCTCGGCTTCCAGTCAGTTATCGACCGTGCACAGTGCAACCCCGTCACACGTAGATTCGTCGGCGTCAGAGCCGCGCTTCAGGAGGAAAACCCAGCGGCCAGCCACTCTTCGGTTAGTGATTTGCGGGTTTTCGGATTTTTTTTTTTGTGAGGAGTTTCCGGGGTTCCGGGGTTGTCCTTGACCAGGGTATAGCTGTTCTCTCGCTCTTCTTGTAGATGGTGGTAGATGAGTTGGGGCAAGGGAAAGTGGTTGCCATCTCCGGTCTACGTGAGTTCAGTGATTCGTGCAAGGTCAGACGGGTTGGTCTACGGGACTGGCTATCTTGTGATAAATTCCGAAAGGACGATTGGCTCCAAGTCTGACTTGTGAAGAAAAGTGTGATCGCGTGTGATATAAGTTTTATCGAAGAAGACAACGCGGCCGTCTGGCAGTGAGACAAAGTGGAACCCCCCAAAAGTCCAAGTCTATTTCTCTCTCTTTTTCTCCCGTCCCAAACACATGCACACATATACACACTCTCTTTCTCCAAACCCCCCAAAAGAAACCAGACTGAATGAATTGATTTGAACGAGAAATCGATTTATTAAATTTATGTGATCCTTTGGGCTTTCGTTCGTAACCGCACGCTGGCTGGTCACGCGTTTTGACGTTTGGGGACCGACATTTGAACCGCGATACCGGTTTACGGGTCGCGCCGAGAAAGTGAGAGAGATAGAGACCGTGGCAGTGGGTCGCGTCAGTGCTTGAAGTGATAACCGCCGCGCGACTTCAACTCGGATTGGATAATCTCTCTAGCTTTTTGATTTTTTTCTTCTTCTTTCCTCCACCGAAGCAAAGGGGCACCACCAGCACTAGCAGGCAGTGATTAAATCAATAAGCGTGGCCAAACACCATTAAGCGCGCGCCCCCCCTTCGCCAGTGATATAATAGATCCAAGTTAAGCAACAGCAGTTAGCAAGTGTAACCAAAAAAAAAAAGGAAGAAAAAATAGTCTAACAAAATAGTGTAAGAGCAGCATCCAGCAGCAACAGCAAGCAGCCACCAAAATGAACATCGAGATCACGCCAAACTACTCGTACATTTTCGACTTTGAAAATGAGTTCATCCACCAGGACACACGCGTCTGGATGGTCAAAAACTGGACCTACGTGTTCTACTACTGTGGCATCTACATGGCGGTGATCTTCGGCGGGCAGCATTTTATGCAAAACAGACCGAGGTAAGTGGAACGAAACGAACCAACGAACAGGCATTGAGCCACACCTGGCTGGCAGGCTGGCTGGGGGGGTTGCATAAGAAGTTTTGGGGACCTGATATGAGAGTGACAGGTTTTGGAGGTTCGGTTCCAGACCTTGAATGTGTCGGGTGGTTCTTTCGGAAAGGTTTTTCTATAGGGCTCGTGTCCGGTTTCCCTTTGGATGTTGCATAAATTTTGACCGGTTTTCGCTCAGAAGATAACCATTATTTGACGTTCCTTTTGTAAATTTTGATTTTGGCCTATCAGAACTAACTTTGGAATTAACCCTGTACAGTCAACTTTTTTTATTAATTTGAAATTTCCTTCTTGATTTCTACTCCACTTTATTTTTAGCATTTGTTGTGCAGTTTTACCTCCTTTTTTTCTATACTTCACCAATTGGGTTTAGCTCTCTCACGTACGTGGTTACTCCAGAGTACCAAAACTTTCAAATTTCTCGGAACTAGAACAACTTTTCATGGTGCTTTAAGTTTCAGGTGTTCATGTAGAATGTATACTATCATTTCCCCAAATTTCATCAAACAAACAAAGATGCACGGTGAAATGTAAACAATTATGGGCAATTTAAAAAAAATAAGACATGGTTTTGAAAGTTCGTAAAAATGACCAAAATCATTTCTAGAGAATTTTCTTTTTTGAAAAGGTCCTATAAGCTATTG
The DNA here is from genome assembly GCF_016801865.2 of Culex pipiens pallens. NCBI lineage: Eukaryota > Metazoa > Arthropoda > Insecta > Diptera > Culicidae > Culex > Culex pipiens. The sequence continues at coordinate 65,899,824 of NC_068939.1, read as the reverse complement.
TGTTTCATACAAAAACTTTGAATAAAATTTGTACAAGCTTTATAGGACCATTGAAAAAATCTTGACTCTTTTCTTCATAAACTAAACATTATTTGATATCATTTGAATCTTTGACAAGAGCCGTTGTGAATGAAATTTTAAGTTGAAACTGTTTTGCCAGTTTTTTGCATTTAGGTATATAAGCAACTCAAATTTTGTTTTTTTTTTGCTCAAATGATCCTTAGCCGTTGCAAATATTTTTCAAATTTTATGCCCCCCCCTCCCCCTTCAAAATTGGTCTGAAAAATCAGGGGGCAAAAAAAATATTTTTAACTGAAAACAATCTAAAATGCATTTTTCTTCATTCCAATGCACTGCACCGCAAAAAATGTTTTTTCGCGAAAAATAAAATTTTCGTCAATACATAGATATTTTGGAAACTAATGACGGTAAAACAACTGGACAGGTGTATAATGCATTATAAAACACTTTTTTCATTAAAATGTTGAAACAATGGTTCTTAATTTAAATTTTATTACATTTTCAACGGCCTTATTAAATCTGAACAAAACAATAAACACGTTTGGACACAATTTAAGAACAAGGGCAAACATTGTTATTGAACCGACGGAGAAAAAAATCAAAGGAAATCTGAAAAAAGCAAAGAATTTCATTATTTTTATTTCAGACCTAAGTAACATTGTCTTCAAAGGGAAGAAAAACAGTTTTAAACTTATTTAAAAAAAATCTACAAAGGAATTCAGTTGATTGGTAATAGAATTAACAAAAACTCACCAAAAACAAACGATCATGCCAAATATCATTTTTGATTACTGATTTTGTTTTCAAATTTTTTATTTTTTTTTAATTCATATCTATAATAAATTAGGTTTTTTTTTGTTTCCGTAGAAACACACTTGGATTTTTTCCGAATTCAGGAGTTAAAAACCTCAATCCAAAATCTAGCGTAAACAGTTCTAAAATTGTCTTTATTATAAACAAATTTACAGGTAAATTACTTGGGAACACCAAAATATGGTATAACTTGGCCTGTTATTAATAAGATAGTAAAATAACATGAATTAAGTTAGTTCTACAATTCTTAACCAATTTTTAACCAAGCTAAAAGACGTTACCTCAACCTCCTCAAACAAATTGTACATGATTTCCTGATTTCCTTTAAAAATGTAGGTTTTCAATTATGACTTCCACCTTATTTATATGTTGGGAGAATTTAAGACCTATCTTTTATAATTACCCCTGCTGGGGTCAGTTCCCAAGTAACCACAAGCACTTAATTGAAGTATTTATTCAGTACTAAATCAGCACTCGAATGCTTTGAAGTAGTAAATAAGCTTTGCGAATGCCTCAAAGTACCAAAACTTTGCAGCATTACAACTGGCATTAAATCACCATTTACGACCTTGAAAATGTGCTTCAAAGCATTTGATGTTTATCAACAAAGTAACCCATCCATACGGGAAACATTTCAGCCAGTCACGCTCTTATTGACTTTTATCCTTCTCCCGTTATACTGTTCCAATAAGCGTGCGGACTAAGGCGCATTTCCCCCAGTGTGCAACAGTTTTATTTTTGCGTGAATTGGGTTCAATTCCCGCTGACTGAAGTGTTTTTTTGTTTATTTTTTTTTTGTAGAAAACTGCAGCCTGTAATTAAGCCAAATTTTTCAAAACATATGCCCATGCACAAAGGATATTATCAAAAGTTCTCTGGTAAATTGAATGACTTTTCTCGCAAGCAAAAAGCTGCTTTCCGGAAGTCTGATACACTTTGTGAAATTTTGCCAACCGTGGACCAAGCACTCCTCGGAAAAACAGTTTAGGTTAGCCGTTAGCCATTACTTGTCCCTATTAACCCCAAGCCTTCCGTAATTGATTGTACTGTACTTGACTGGATGGCCGCAATTTGCTGAGTGACTCGTCAATAATTTTCGTCCAACAAAATGACAACAAGTTTTTCTCATGAACCAGAAACTCGAAACAGCAGAAAGAAAGTCTTCCTTAATGTTCGATGCATCAACCACATCGATTAAAACTTTCAAAACAAACACTCATTTTAGAATACATCAGTTGGCTGACGCGCATCCTGGAGATCGACGAGAAAAATGCAAGAATAACATCAAAGTGTCACACTCACACATGAAACGCAACAGGAGAAAAAAAAAAAAACAAAGGAGGCCCACCACCAAGCAGGGATGCCAGATTTGCAGATTTCTCTGCAAATTTGAAGATTTCCGAAATTTGTTGCAGACAACTTTTTTGTTGCAGATTTTTGCAGATATTTTACCGGCGAGATTTGCAAAAAAAACTTTAATCCTTCTGTGACAGTTTCTTTGAATAAAATGAGTAACCCAACTGTATATAGCATTTTACAAATTCAGAAATAATATTCTTAGACCTACATCAAGTTTAATTACTGTCAAAATATGCAAGTATTTTACCAAATATTCTTTTTAATCACTTAAGAATTGTCGCAAAAACAGTTGCTTGTTTACCAAGATTTTGGCTATTGTTAAAAAAAATGCTGTGCCTTATTCCAAATATGAACTCATTCTGACCACCGGAACCCCTCCATCTAATCGTATGAAGTTTGTATGGGAGAAATCGTCAAAATGTATAGAGAATGGCAACTGTTTCACTTTTTTTACCCGTGGAGGGCGCAATAGTTATCCGATTCTAACCATTTCTCAGATGTAGAACTTTCATTAATTTTACTTCCCTCAAGACATCATATTTTTAGGAACCCGTGGTCAGAATGAGCTCAAATTTGGAATAAATACATGTGTCAATCTTTGATTTCAGGGGGTAGTTCCGAAGAAGCTCGAATTTGAATTACCATAGGAAACATACATACATTTTATTTGAGTTCTGGCATTTTTCATATTAATTTCTTCATGTTTTGAAATAATTAAGTATTAATTAAGTATTAAGTCTACCTCTGTTTATTTAAAAAAAAAATATATGGAAGTGCGAAGTTATCTAAGATTTTTAATGTGGTTCTCAGGTGTAAAACGTTGGTCTCGGTCTTAGTTGTTGTTAGGCCGTTAAGTCATTCCGTAGGAGTTGTTCTCCTGGTATATTGTGATTATAAGATAAAAGAATAAATTTCAATGGAAATTCCAAAATAAGACATTTAATTTTAATTAAGATTCAATGATTCAAATATGATTTTCATTAGTTTTTTTATTTAAGTCGCTAAAAATATTGACTAAAACACTTAACGAGTTTTCTTTTTCTTAAGTCACCCAAAAATTCAAATTTTTACCAATTCTTTAAATGCGAAAAAGTCAGACAGGCTAAACTATAGCGATTATGTATACTCAGATAAAAAGGTCACTTTTACTAATGAATTTGTAGCACTTTCTTCATTACTGTTTGTATTACATTACAATACATATCTAGAATTTTTTCGAAAAGGTCCTATAAACATATGAAAGACAATAGCTTATAGGACCTTTTTAAAGAAAAACACTAGATGTAAAAGAAAAAAAATCATGTATGATTTTGTCTGATGTATATGTTATATTTATGTATATGTCTGATGTATATGTTCACATATAAATAATGATAAGTTTAGTTTTTTAAAGTGATTAAAATAAAATTATTTCAACACATATTGTTTGCCTTGTTTTTAATTTTGGCTTTGTGTTTCGAATCATTTTAAAATATTTCAAATGTTTTTTGTAAATTTTACAAAAAACGTTAGTTGCATACTTCTTTTCCACGACTATTTTTTTATTTAATTGGATTCATTAAAATAATTATAATTCTAAATTTCTGAACGACTATTACAATTTTTCTTAAAAATTTGGCAGCACAAAAATGATTAAAAAAAATAATTAGAATTAGTTTTTAATGCAATAGATATTCAAAAAGAAATTTTTGCTCGCAGAAGAATCCAATGAAGATAAACTTAAAAACTGAAAAAAATCAAAGCGTTTCTAGTTGTCTGAAAGGGCACATGACATTAGTTTTGATTATTTTTTTAAATATTTAACTTGACAGAATCGCTATAGAAGTAAAATAATTCAGTTAATATATAACATAAAATATTCATTTTATACATATTTAAATACCATTTCACCATCAAATCTTTTTAATTAGTGGTCTATTAATGGTACACAAAAATATCAAATCTGGAAGAATTTCTTGTGATAAAGTTCAACTGTTAACAAAACAAAAAAATTAAGAATATGCTTGAAAAAATACATAGAAAATAAATTGTAGGTATTGGAGGATGAATTAACCTCACAAAAAATGGAACGATAGGACTATAGGCTAGAGGCATACATAAAATTAAAACATTAATTGCAATTTAAGTGCTTTAAAATTCAGTTTTGATTAAAATATACAAAAAAAAATAAAAACATGAAACTTTTAAATAAAAAAAAACACATTGGCAATATTAATATGAAGTTTAAAATCTAACATATTTTTATTTATTTTGATATGCACCAATCGTCTCTCCATGCATTTAAATTTATGGGACCGTTTAGGGAAAGATTGAGCGAAAATATCAAACAAAAGATTGAATGATTAAGCAAGAAGATTAGAGTATGGATTCATCACTGTTTGTATCAAAACGACAGAATTTTTTTTTGTTTATCGAGTTTATCGAGGAGAAAAACGACAATAAAGTGTTAACTTTTACATGTTAACAAAAAATCATTTTATTTATGATAACCCATACAGCCGAAACTTCACTGATTTTTTTTTTATTTTTTTTTATTTATATTTTTATTTTTTTTTTGAAAATAGTCGCAGTTTTTCATTTTTATTACATTAGTGCCCATGTTTGCCCACCTTTGAAAAAAATATTTTTGAAAAGCTGAGAAAATACTCTATTTTTTGTTTTCATGAACTTTGTTGATACGACCCATAGTTGCTGAGATATTGCCATGCAAAGGTTAAAAAACAGGAACATTGATGTTTTCTAAGTCTCACCCAAACAACCCACCATTTTCTAATGTCGATATCTCAGCAATTAATGGTCCGATTTACAATGTTAAAATATGAAACAGTCGTGAAATTTTCTAATGTAATATTGAAAGTTTGGCCCGTTTAAAATGTTAGTCTTGATTTTAAATTTTTGAAAATATTTTTTTCGAAAAGATCGGAAAATTTCACGAATGTTTCATATTTTAACATTGTAAATCGAACCATTAATTGCTGAGATATCGACATAAGAAAATGGTGGGTTGTTTGGGTGAGACTTAGAAAACATCAATTTTCCTGTGTTTCAACCTTTGCATGGCAATATCTCAGCAACTATGAGTCGTATCAACAAAGTATATGAAATTAAAAAATAGAGAATTTTCTCAGCTTTTCAAAAATATTTTTTTCAATGGTGGGCAAACATGGGCACTAATTTAAAAAAATGAAAAACTGCGACTATTTTCAAAAAAATTACCTAAAAATGGTTATAACTTGAAAACGGTACACTTAATCAAAATTTCACTACAGTACTTTTTGATTGCAAATTCGATTTTACATCGAAAAATGAAGTTGAAAAATTTTTGCGACCAATATTTCGATTTTTTGAAAAAATCAGTATTGATTCAAAAAATCATAACTCGGTCAAAGATTTTTTGCCCATTCTGGAAATTTCAGAAAAGTTGGCATTTTATGTCCTCTAAAACATATCAAAAAATAAAAAAAATAAAAATAGTGTTTTTTTGCAAATCAAGTTTTAGTGACAAAAAGTGAAATTAAAAATCACCAAAAATTTTTTTACCGTGTATATTTTTTTTCAGTGTAGTCCATATCCATACCTACAACTTTGCCCAAGACACCAAATCGATCAAAAAATTCCTTCAAAAGATACAGATTTTTGAATTTTCACATATCATTTTTGTATGGACAGCTGCCAAATTTGTATGGTAATTTATATGGACAAACTAATGATGCAAAATGGCTTCTTTGGGCATACTGAAGGCACCAAAAAAGTTTCAGCCGGATTAAAAAATACAAAAATTAAAATTAAAGAAAAAAGACCGATTCCGTAGAGAACTGCTCAAATGGTAAAATTTTGGTACAATAATGCAAGAAATACTTTACTCAGTATTGGGACTGATTGTTTATTTACCGAACTTTGTTTTAATCACCTTAAATTGTTGATATTACGGGCTTTTATCGGTAGTTTTCGGTGAAATTAAACTCACAAATTAGAAGAAAGTAATTAAACTGATTGGTGGATAGATGACTAGTGTCCTAGAAGAAGATACTTTACTTTAACCCATAATGAGCAACTTTTTTCTAAATCACAAAAACTGATTTTCTTCAATTCTTTTGGTGCAGTTGTTTGAAAATGCATCGAAAATTGTTTAAAACTACTTATTCTTTTCTGTAAGGCCCTATTTCTGAAGTATGAAATACAAATTCTAAAATCTCTGCACTTTCAGATTTCTTTTGATTGGCTCATTCAAAACTCACAAACACCCGTTTTCATCAAAATTAAGGAAGATAATAAAACCATCGGTCTAATAACAATGTTTTGTCTTGTTTTTGAAAAGTCATAACGTTTAGAAACTTTTGTTTTGATTGAAATATTTTTTTTTGTAATTTTGAAAAAGTGCTCCTGAATATTTAGTTGCTCATATGCCCAGGTGATGCTCTGGTGCACCTAACGGAAATGGTTGAAAAACACTCAAAATCGGTCCAAACTCACAATGTTATTCACATGGGTTCTTGTCCAAGGTTCAAATGATTGCATAAAACATTTTGTTTCATAAAATGTTGCGTTTAGTCATTTTTACGGGCTTTCGGAAACAGGTATTATTTATTCCCCTGAAATTGGCCCATTTTTGTTTACATTTCGCACTGTAACTTTGCCTGTGCTAAACCAAAATTGATTAAATTTGGAGAGATGTTAGCATATATTCTACATGAACAACTGCAACTTGAAGCACCATGAAAAGTTGAGCCAGTATATTTTAGTTCAAAATTTTGGTGCACTGAAGAATCCATGAGCAAGAGAGATTTGACTTATAATTCATTTAAAATTATAATTATAATTCAGGGACTTATAAATATTTGAAATAAACAATAATTTTCGTATCAATTTAGAAAATTATCGCATGTGTATTTTAACTGCGAGATGCAACAAAAACTCCTTTCCACTCATAATAAATAAAATAATTTTGAAGTTTATGTTAATAACTGACATGACATGTAAAGTGGTGCAAGAAGAATAATCCATTAAAATAGCTATTAAAAAATTGGACTTATCTGAAAATATGCTACATGGACTTTAGAGATTCAAAAAAATATTTATAATTACGTGAAATCTGCTTAAGCCGTTGAAACAATAATTTCCTTCGATACATTACTGCACGAAATAAGACTATCGCTAATTTTATTTTAACTTTTTGTTAAGTTATTAAAAAGTATCACAAAACTATGAACCGTGCCCTTATTATTTATTTATAATTATTTTGAATGGCAGTTAATTTTTTGTACAGTTTTAGTTTTCGAAACACATTGGAAAAACCTCTGAAAAATATTTTTATATTAGCCTAACCTTGAAATAGAAAAACACACTGAGAAGTAAAATTGTTTTCACACAGATTTAAGGACATAAAACATACATTAAACGTTGTTTAAGTTAAACATCATAATTTAGTTAAACAGAATTGTAGGATACGACCATAAACCTAGTTTTACGTGTATTTAAGTTTGCAGATTTTTGCAGATATTTGAAAAACAAATTTGCAGATAACTCAAAATTTCATCTGGCATCCCTGCCACCAAGTGTGTGGAGCAGCTAGCTGTCTTTTTTTTTCCCCAGCCTTGACGTCGATAAAGCAGTTTTTTTTGTTCGAGCTTGCGGTGAGGCATTAAATCGGCATCACTGTGCGCCACTTGAAATATTTCTCAAGGGAAAAGTGCTGATTTAATGTTTTGAAGCATTATTTGCTGGTATTAAATGCCAATATAATGCTGATTTTATGCCGCTATTTAGTGCCTCGCGGTTACTTGGGTTAACCGTGTGTCCAGCAAAACTTTTAAACAATTGCTCCCCACAATGGCAAACTTATTAATAAATGATTCAAGTAAATATCTTCGTTTCAATCCAAAGCTTCTTTTGAAACTAGAACTTATATTTAGGGGCTACATACATGTAGAAAATCACAAAATTTCATATTACAGAAAATTCACTAAATTTACCAAAAACAAGTTTTTCCATAACTTCTGAAAGTTTCATGACTTAACTGAGTAAGTGACGATTTAAGTTCACAATTTTGCCATGCGCAAAGCGAACTGTCAAACTTTGTGAACGTTTTTCTCTACACATTCTCTCTCGAGATGGGATGGACCAAATTGGCTGAAATTTGGGGTGAAGACTCTCAAGCCCGATTTTGAAATTATACTTTTTAAAAAAAATACAGAAATCAAAAACTGACGTTTTTTTATATGAAAAACTTAAAAATAATTGTATCTTTTTTTTTAAATTAAGTTTTTGAAAATCGGCCTTCGTCATGCACACAGGACCGGTTTAACGAGTCTTCACCAAAATTTTGAGCCGATTTGGAAAAAGCAGTGTTGAGATATCGTGGCACCCGTTTTTTGAAACTGCTAACTTAAAAAAGCGATGGTACATCCAAATGTCTTCAAATTTATTTTGTTATTAGATGAAAATGTACATTTAAATTCCCTGCAAAAAGATTATAAAAAAGTTTAAATGTGTGCTCACACCAACCTAGACATTTTTGACGATTTACATGTATGTAACCCCTTAAAAAATAGAATTTTGTTGAAGGGCCGTTAAGGGTTAGTGTGCTCTTTCCTTTCGTGCCAAGGCGTTTTAAATGTTCTTCCACCTGTAGTCAAAAATTTATTCCTGTTCCATTCAATAAATTACAATAATCTTAATCTGTAATTTATTCAGCGAATTAGAAAAAAATGCTGGGAACTATATGTTCAGCGACATAGGCTTTAAGCTGGATAAAACAAAATCAAGCTTTAAATCAAAATACCTATGCAATATTGAAAAAAAATCTTTGCTAAAAAATGCTTACACAATTATGTCATTGAAAAAAACATTGAAAAAAATCAATCAATTAATGCACAAAAATAAAACAAAAATTCTCAAATAAAGGTAGAAAGAGCATAACCGATAAAACAAAAAAAAAGTATAATTAAACATCGAAAGCTGTAAATTTGAGGTTTACGCGATATTCCTAAGAAAATTTTGCCTCCTTGGGGTTCGAATACGAAGTATGCTTTAAAAAATATGTGTCCAAATGGATATCCCTTAGATATTCTTACAGATTTTGTATAAAGAACAATTTCTAATAACAATGGACGAATCTAAAAAGCCAAGCAAAAACTTATATTTAGAGGTTCATCAACTACTTATACCAACTGCGTCAAGAGTTGGGCCGGTTCCGCGTTTTTTCCCCCATAAAAAAACGAATGTTTAGACAGACACCATGTGCCGTCGTTAAACGGCATGACTGTTGGAAAAACTTGTACGTAAAAATTAGCAGAGTTTGTCTTGTAATGACATATAACTGTGCGCAAACATCATCGCGCGCGCGCCCGCCCAACCTGTGAGAATTAATTCCAGACGACGGTCGTTAGTGCGATTCGTCGGGTTAGTTTGTCAACCCAAGGGAAGAATCGCTCGGAATAAAACTGCTTTTAATTACCGCCTCTATTGACCGTTTTGAAACTCTTTTTTTTTCATTCACAAAACGTGTCGACGATCTTCGCCGGCTCGAAACAATAGTTGAGGCGATCGTTAAAATGAACGAGTCATCATGAGACATGAGTTGGGCTGAGTGGCCGGTTTGTCTTGAGATTTTTTGGCTTTGCACTCGAAAGATCTCGATGCCGGAACGTGTCGGGTTGGGCCGTGCTGCACAAACAGGATCTCTGCAAGTGTAAACAACCTCTTTCAAAGTCAAAGTTGTCCCCACTGGTTCTGTTTTGAGTTGTGGTCAAATGGTTGAATGCCTAATCCCTTCCGTCAGGTTTGGTTGACACGTCGTGACCTAGAGAGAGGTTGAAAATTTTGAACTGCAAGCTGAAATTGTTCATGTTAAACGCATATTAGAAATGGTATCAATATTTGTTTAGTTTATAGGGAAGCTTGGATCATAACTCTCTAAACAGACAACAGTGTCACTTTACATGAAGCTCAATGTATATTGATGCATCAACAAACATTAGCCATGTTTTGTGTTGTTTGTTGTTGCGCCACCAGGGGGTTAGATAGAAGAACATTTCGAAATCACATTTGTGTGATGATACTGAAACACGGAAAGTGTCCTCCCTTGCACGAGGGTGAAAACGAGGCCGGCACGTAATGCACTCCCACGCTTAAGAGCCGACCTCGGCGGAGCTGACCGTTGCACTTCCCGCTTCTCTAGTCTAGTCGGGGCAGCACATATAGTGAAAGGAAGTGACCAATTATGGACCCTCTGAACTGTGTGCACTGCTTCTGCTGCATTCAGCTCGATCGGAGAGCAGTGTAAACTGGTTATTGTTCTTTTTTTTTGTTCTTTTAAAAATTTCAAAATTGTCTAAACAGGTCAAATAAATTAAGTTAAAAAGACATAACCAAATATACCCAGACTCTTTGGCGCCTCAAAAGTCCACCGCAAAGTCACGAAGACTATGCAAATCGATTTACGGCTCATGGGTGTGGGGTTTTTTTCGTTCCTCTGAGTAATCAAAAGTGTAGATCGCGTGATGGAGGTCATTCTTTCCCACAATAGCACTGGTAGCGGAACGCCTTTGCAAACAGTTCTAAAATTGAAAGTATTCATCAGTCAAGTAAAACTCTGCAGAAAAATTTCAATTGACTTATAATGATAAGGTTGTAAGAAATTGAAGAAATGATTCGTTTACATCTTTGCAACATTTAAAGTTGGTGTGATTCATATCGCTAAATTGACTCTTTTTACGTAATATTATTTTTAAACCATTTCCACACATCGCTGGCTCTCAACACGTAACACCCAAAATTACTCTTGTACAGTTACCGCGTAATGGATCCACCGCGGTATGTGTCAACCAGCTCACATAATCACGGTTTCACGGTCTGGGGCGCCCCGAGGTCACGCAATTAGAGAGATGAAAATAATTCGCCTTACACCGCGACGGCAGCATCATCGATCCAACCATTTCGTTAATTAAAACAGATCAACCCGGCTTTGTGTGCCCCCTTGGCACACGGCTTAGCTTGGCAGCATTTGCGCTGATTGTGTGCCGAGGTCAATCGTCTTGGTCCACGGCGGCGGGGTCAGAGTGAGAGCAGAGCGACGATTTACGAAATTTGAACACCGCATTATCGAATTAAAGTTCGCGATGTTTCTGGCGGCTCTGGTTGGTGTTGCGGAGGTGGGACACCAAATTGGACGCGCCACTCTTGTTGGTGGTTGCCGACGAATCGATTCAGCGGGAACAATTAGCGTAATTGGACGGTTCTGTATCGTGCAAGGATCGCCTCCTGTCCAAACATGGCGCTGTAAGACGTGATATTCAGGGGTGTGACCCTCCTAGAAATTGTTCGCAAATATATCGATAGTTTGCCGAGCGGCAATCGAACTTGACAACACTATCGAGACGTCATTCGACCGGACGTTTCTCGTCGTTATACTGTGCAAATATGTGTCATCCAACTGGAGATAACCGCTGAGAACTCTAAAGTTCTATCTACGTAAACGTGGAGGAGATGGTGAGACGTCGCTGAGTATGCAAAAACACTTCAAACGGTGCCATACCGAATGTGTGAATCTTTGTACAAACAATGGTCACATTTGAACTTTACGAGTACTTGCATGTGAGATTTGCCCTTGACACTGTCGCTAGGAAATCTTGACGGATATTGTCTTTCAGTTTCTTACCCAATCTTATGTGTTGCTTACGCTTTCTGGGATAATCTTGACTTAGAACTTGGTCTGCTTGCTGAAAGATCGGCTTATTACTATACACTTGGAATGTACAATTTATTTATTTTTTTGAGTTTTCAATTTCCTTTTTTTATTTCAACAGAAGGCATTTTGCATCATTAGTTATTCCATACAAGACAACATGGACATGTGAATAATCGAAAATCTGTGTCTTGATAAGGGATTTTCTGATCGATTTGATATCTTTGGCAAAGTTTCAGAATTTTTCAGAAAAAAGGTACATGAAAAAAATGTCTGATTTATTTATTTGACTTTCAATCACTAAAAGTTGAATTCCCAAAATACGAATCTTCTTAATTTTCGTTTTTTTTTATATATGTTTTGGGGGACTAAAAAGGCATTATTTGCGCTATGGTTTAGGATGATGCAAGATTTCAATATTCGGAACATTGTGATTTTTGGTGAAAAAAAAAAAAAATCTAAAAAAATGTCAAACAAAATTTTTAAAAATCATGTTCAGATGCAAAATCATATTTGCAATCGAAAATGACTTGACACATTTTTTGTCGAAGTGCACCGTTTTCCAGTTATAGGAACCCAAAGGTTTTTTTTTTAAATGTTCTTTGTTTGCTATTGAAAAATGTTATATAAAGGAAAAGAATCCCTGCGATGAGCTAAGAAATTTCCTACAATTTTATAACCTTGTTATTAAGATCATTGGTTGCTAAAATACAGCCTCCGAAAGCTTAAATCTAGAGTTTTTTTAAAAACCATTAAAAAAAATCCGATGCTTGTTTTTTGGGTGTTTTTAAAACCGCCTTGAGTCAGGAGTATTCAAACACCCAAAAAGCAACAAATGGAAATTTGAAGCAAAAAAAATAAAGATTTTGATCAAAAATTGAAAAAATTTGTTTATTAGAACTTAAAAAAAACTCTAGAAATTTTGTTAAAAAAAGTTTTTTTAGTGTAATTTATTTAGATCACATTTTTCAACTCGCTTTATCTCGGAAATAAATGATTCGATTTTCAACAGAGCTGTGAAAATATCAAAATATCAGCTCTCAGCAACCACAACTATCCCGCCAGAATATTCATGCCTCAAATATCTCTCCTCATTGAAACATTCCCTTGTGGACCATCATTCAGTGAGGTACTGCTGGATTTTAGCTCCTGAAAAGTGCTTAAAAAGTGCAAAAATGCCTCAGGGCAAGAAAAAGAGGCGGTCCTCACCAGCAGGATCGGCAGATTTGAAGAAGCTAAAGAATGCCGAAGCGCTACCTGCAAATCCAGGCAGTTTGAGCAAGGACGCTCAAAAATTGTCTGGAAACCAGTTCGCTACCCTCCCTGTGGACGTGAGCGAGAAGGAAGAATTTGAACGACGGGAAAAGTTGCCACCCATTTTTGTGAAAACATCGTCATCGGATTCGGTACGAAAGTGGCTGACCGGATTTATCAAATTTGGTGCTTTACGAGCTTCCATTCGCTTGTGTGCTGATGGACTCAAAATTCTGCTACCTACCAGAAAGGATTACAACTACGTTCGGGAGTTCCTGAACAACACAAAGATTGAATACTACAGCCATGACGATCCATGTAAACGCCCCATGAAACAGGTCCTCCGAGGCCTGTACGACATGGATGTGAGTGTGCTGAAAGAAGAGCTCAAAACTCTTAAGCTGAACGTGATCGAAGTCTTCAAGATGACGAGACACAACAAGGACATCAAGTATCGTGATCAACTGTACCTGGTTCATCTCGAGAAAGGATCGACAACGCCGTCTGAGCTGAAGGCAGTTCGGGCAATTTTCAACATCATCGTGACTTGGGAACGTTATCGTCCAGTGCACCGTGACGTGACACAATGTTCGAACTGCTTGCAGTTTGGACATGGTGGAAGGAACTGTTTCATCAAGAGTCGTTGTGCAACCTGCGGAGGTGAGCACAAAACTCAAGCTTGCGAAACAATCAACGAGAACATCGAAGCGAAATGCTTCAATTGCGGCGGCGACCATTCTACCAAGAATCGAAACTGCCCAAAACGTGCTGAGTTTGTGAAAATTCGGCAGCAAGCGACGACGAGGCATCAACCAAATCGTCGCAAAACACCACCAACTTTCACGGACGTGGATTTTCCTGCTTTGGCGTCACCTGGAGCGGGATCTGTTCGAGTGGTTCCAAATCTGCAGCCATTGCCGTTGAATCAGCGGCAAAAAGTTGTAGAGAATACAACACCTCCTGGCTTCAGCCAGCAACCGAGGGAAAACCAACCAGTATCAACGGATGAAGGCAGCAGTGACCTGTTTTCACCACAAGAACTTATGAACATTTTCATCGAGCTGATAACAACACTGCGTGGTTGCAAAACTCGTGCGGAACAAGTAAGAACGCTTGGAGGATTTATCTTAAAATACAGTTCGTAGTTTACTCGTTCTAATGATTTTGAATATTTCAATGAATTTGCTTTTTTAGTTTTAAGTTAGGATTAGTTGTTAAAGTGATTTTTTTTTCTTTTTTACCCAAATGTATTCGATTCAATGCAAAAATGAAAAACAATTTGAAGTAAATAAATGAATGTGAACAGTTAATAAGAAAACGAAAAATAAAACAAAGATGAAGAGCATTTAGCCATACCACTTAGAATGTAAATGAAATGTAATTATTATAAGAAAGTTCAATAAAGACATATTTAATTTCAAAAAAAAAATCCTCATTGAAACTCTCAGCGCCGAACATAGCCGAACACGTTTTCGTGTTTACACACTCGCGATTTAAATTTTCCTTTTCTCTCTCATTCCCGCTTCCACGATCGTCCTACCGCAACAGCGTTTAACCACAAAAGCCGCCAAAAAAATCAATTTCCCAAATCGCGATCAAAAGCTCAAAAATTCCGACAGATGGCGCAAAGCATCGAAGAATGACGATTCAAATTTTCGCTGTTCGGTTACATAGGAATGCAAACTTAAAATTGAATTTACAGCTCTTAGAACAACTTTTGAGAAAAAATTCAAGTACTACGATTGTTAACTTTTTGCCCTCTATAAATCAACGCAATAAAAAAAAAATCGGATTTTTTTTTTTAACTAAATTGTTTAAAATGATAGAGCATCAAAAGTTAACAAAGTATCAGCTCGAGTTTTTGTTCAAAAGTTGTTTTGAACGCTGGAATTTCCCTGGGCTTTGTCATAATGAGTGTCATAGGTTTGATGCTTGTTTGGCAAAGAGTATGATTTGATTCGATGTGGAATTAAAATCGAAGTGTTCAGTATATTGCTGAAGCTTCCATTTTTACACATGGACACCACTTCATGCTGCGAGAACCCACTTTGGCGTAGTCTCAGGGCTTAATCGATGACCGGTAAGCTGTCATCGAGACAAGGAGGTTCTCCGATAGTGGAAATATCACATTTGTACAATGAACCGCTACATATGTGATTTTTCCCTATCTTAATGTGGGTGTCAGGTTAGGATACAGGTTTTTAAAAAAACAGTTTTTGTAGAATTTAGGATTTTAACTATAAATTGTGAAGAGTCATTTGTGAGCTTCCACAATTTAGTGAACTCTATCATTTGGCTCATGTATGGATGGAAGCATGAATGGATTTAATTTTATTTATTTTTTATTGACCAAATTATTGTAATGTATCTATTTTAACTTATTTATTTATTTCAATCTATCTATTTACTTAAATTTATCTTTGGATGTATCTTATATTTTACATATTTTCCCTCACTTTCCCTCTTCTTTTTTTCTTTCCTTCTTTCAAGTCGCGTAAATAATAATATACCGGTCGTTAAACGAGAATGTCTAACTCGAGTTCATGCGTCGTTTTTACGGATTCGTTCTCCTCTTACTCTGATCTTATTTTTCCGATAATTATAAATATAACGTAAAAGATAAAACTACCTATAACGACTTTGGCTTAAAAATGTACCATTCGTGATAGTGTCACTTTATTATTAACTGCTCGAAACGAAATTTTCAGTTACTATTGTTCGTAATTTTGTCGGTCTCGTAGATCACTATTTTCGGAACATTTTATCATAAAATCCTGCAACACGATGAAATCATTGTAAACCTCACTTTAAAATTTTCATATAATTTAGTCGGAAACCACAAAAAAAATACAATTTAATATATTGCTTAAAAAGTAAAAGGAGGGAAAAGCCCTTCTCACAGCGTCGTTGCTCGGAAGGCACGCCGACGGAATGAATGATAATTTGGCACCGCGTTCGAATTAAAACTATTTCTAAATCATTGATTGTGTGTCTTACAGCAGCCGGCTGCCTAAGACCTATAAATTTACAACTGATAAACAAATTACTTATGGTCGCATCACCTACCACGGTGAATCCTGACCTCATACCCATCTTACTAACCCCTCAAAACTCATGTGATACTTTGTCGGAGACGCAGTCGATTTGGCGGTCCCATCACTCAAGTATCGGACTAACATTCCCATCCACTTCCCCGTGTCTTACCACTGGTCGTGGCCGGCGTCGGTATTGATCAGCACGATAGGGACCTTTGAAAATTGCGAAGGGGTGATGATTGGTTCCTACTTTTCATCTGTGGTCCACGGAGCAATGATTGGGGGTCCTGGTCAATAACGAAGTAGCAGCTACGGGTAGACACCAATGCTATGCTAATTTAGGATTTTAACTATAAATATCAACTGTTTATGCTTTGCATTTAGTTATTTAGGGACAAAATTAGTAATAGTGAATTTAGTAATTCTATCAGAATCGGTGATTTTCATTCAAGTTGCATAAAAACCATTCTGATTTGTCAAAATTTCCATAGAGTCTCGATCAATCAATAGTGAAATGATATCGGACTAAATTCGTTGATCTGTTGAACTAACGACTGTCGGATTATGATTGTATCGACCATTGTTGCGAATCGAGGATCTACTGGAATTCTGACGATCAAATGGTCGTCTCTTTTTCAATTCACGACTTGAAATGTTAATCTATTTTTTTTTAAGAAGCCAGACAGGTTTTAAAAGAAACGTTCTAGATTTTTTTGGCTATTAATTAAAATGTCGGGGATTTGAGATAAGAGTAGCTTTCGGATATGTTACTTAAAATCTCAATTTTATTCAATTCAAGTTAGGTAGTTATCCGCAAATGAATATTTGGACTTATATGAATAATTGAACATTTTGGACTTATGAATAACACACAACTGTGCATTTATTCTAGAGTCAGATCCATACAGCGTCAGTGTTTATTTGGTCGAAGTGTACTAATTCATTGGCAGATCTGGTTCTAGTTGTAATGTACGACAAGACTACTGACGGTCGTGACAGGACGAGGGCCCAGTTTAGAGGTTTCGACATCAACGATGTGCGGCTGGATCACCCTCCAAAAAAAAAATTAAAAGTTGTTTTGAACGCTGGAATTTAACAAAACAGAATTCGCATACATAACCTCAAAGGGCAAAAATTTCAATCGACATCCTTCGCTCTGTTCTGCTACTCAACACTAGATGTCGCATGTCGTTTAGCTTATGAATGCCAAACGCCATCTCGCGTTCTCTTTCTCTCGGAGAGATTGAGAGACTCAGCGGTGAGAGCGCACAGTCGAGGAAAAGGGGAGGAGTGATAAAGAGAGAATGACATCGCTGGGAATCACGAGGCACAAGAAGAGATCTCACAAGCTATAGTGACGGCCGCTATACTCTCGGATGTTTTTGGTGCAGAGATTATCAATTGATAGCTTTTCTATCACTCATTTGCAACACTGATTTTCAATGTTAAAAAATTGAATTTTATGAAATGTGATGTTTTTTTTTCTATAATTTTTGTTTTCGAAATTTTAGAAACACGAATAATTTTTTGTAACGGGTTAACACACTTATTTTTGGCAATTTCAAATAAAAGACTTATTTTTTTAATTTAGTTTTTTTTTTCAAAAATAACATTTTTTTGAAAAGTTTATATCTTCGGTACCAGATTTTGCACCATCCTAACCGTAAAAAATACCTTTTATAGTCGTCCAAAATTCGAAAAATTGAAAAATACTTATTTTGGGAATTCAACTCTAAATAATAAAAAGTAAAATGAAGAAATCGAGACTTTTCATCACGCACCTTTTTTTTGGAATGGCATAACCTACAACTTTACCGAAAAGACAATATAGATCAGAAAATCCCTTCTCAAGATAGAGGTTTTGCGAATAACACAGCCTGCGAAATTGTTTAAAGAGGAGCCTTGTATGAAAAAACTTATTGGACAAAATTTCATTCAAATAGGTATAAAATATAAACAAAGATATTTTTAAGTTATGCCAGCTGAAAAAAATGTCGATATAGGC
>NC_068939.1:65112174-65182494 GCF_016801865.2 Culex pipiens pallens | reverse complement strand
TTAAATTCTTTAAAAATTGATTGATGTATCATAATTTTGAAATTTTCGATTTTTTTTAAACATTGAATTTTATTGTTATTTCTTAATTTCTGTTTTTTTGATAATTTTTTTTTATTTTGGAATATTGAATTTTTTTTTTCTAAATTGCAGATTTGAAAAATGGATGTTTTTTTAAATGTGTATTTGTATTTTAAAATCTCTGGTGTTCTAAATTTTTGCTTTTTACTTTTGTTTTTTTTATTTTAAGAATATTTGTATTGTTGAATTTCTAAATATCTGATTATTTTTATTATTGACTGTTACTTCTAGAAAATAAGTGAGAATATGCCAATGAGATGGAATTCACCTTCCAAACATAAATAAAAATTCCCCCCAATTAACATTCTCAATCACGTTTTAATAAATTATCTTTTTCTAAAAAAAATGGATTCCGGATGATAAAAAAAATCGTAACAAAATTATTAAAATTCGTGATATACAAGAAACTTTAACATCTTATCGCCACTCTTACCTATCGATTTCGGAAAACATCCGTGCCCCCTCAACATTTTGGACTAGTCGGCGCCCCTGATGGGTGCTGTTTGAAAAATTTATAAAAGTGATTTTTTTTAGTTCCTATTTTCATCCAATTTGCTGACTTTTACTATTGAAGCAACTAATTTTGCAAAACTATTGATAGAAATTTGCTTGCTCACACTCCTAATAAGCAATTTATCACTCGATTTCAGTTGAAAACGCCTTTAACGAGCTCTTCCCGGCCAACTTCGTCCTGCCCTTGTTTGGTTTCCTGACGTTTCTTGCTTGTTTGCTAATTCAGTCTCCTGTGATCTAAGTTTGAGTTTACGTAACTTTTCCCATACAATCCACAGATTTTCCGGAATCGGTTCCAGAGTGGCCAAAGTTGTAACTTTTTGGCGTAAGAACCTTCCTTGGACTTATACGAACCCAACGCAACAAAGAGCACCTCGATCCGACGTTCCGTGTTGAATTGATTCGCGTTCGAACAAAACCGGTGAAATTTTTTATATATATATAGATTAAACTATAAGTGGCTTTATCTTGAAAACAGTGCAATTTATCCAAAAAAACTGTAAAGTTATCTCACCACGCCTTCTACCACCAAATTTAGAGAAAGCATCTGAGCAAATCTAAAAAATTAAGGTTTTTGAGCTTGAAAGAAAATGTTCTGTGATGTTCTGAAAACTTTTAGAGCTCTTAAAAACAAACATTTTATTATTTGAAAAATCAATTTGGACTTAATGTCGAAAGTAAGAGCCATTCTAGGGTTAAAAAAACCAATTTCATAACTAAAATACCTCGAAAAGCACACGCCAAATTTTAAACGCCAGGTTGCATTACTCCCATGTTCCAAAATATGGGAAATTCAATACAATTCCCTTATTTCTCAAGCTTGGGAGTGAAATTTGAAATTTCATAAACTGGCTTCAATTAAATTGTAAATATCACTTAAGTGGTCATAATTTGAGACCGGATTGAACAACTCAACTATTTTGAAGTTGATGTCAGTTATCGTTGAAGTTTCGATAAGTACCGTAAACTGAGGTGACTTTGATAGCCCGGGGTGACATTGATAGACCCCAGTTTACGGTACCGTAAAACGGGGTGACTTTGATAGGTTTGCGATTTTTCCGCAAAATGAAGAGTACAATTAAAATACGTAAGGAATGGTTTAGAAACATACTGACCGTGGTAGAGAAGTGTTCAAAGTAACTCAAGAAGAACTTTTCATAAAATGTTGACAATTTTAAAAAGTTAGTTAACTATAGTTAAGAAAATGTTGATGAAAGTCATTATTTTAAACTTCTCAAAGTGTCATGATTTTCTCAATGAACATTATTTTTAATCGGAAAACGGAATGCATTTTCGGATTCTTTGGACAATTTTCCACTAGGTGAAAGTTAAAAAAGTTTGTAAATAATAAATAATATGTGTTTTTGAAACACAATTTTAAAAAATCTCTAAATTGATAGGCAATTTCAGTTAAACAAAATGCATGTAAATTGTGAAAACATGTGATTCGTGCTTCGAATTTAGTATAAAATGCATTATAAATCGATAATTTTATAAACAAAACTAGTTTTAATAAATTTCAGGCAAAATTCTGACTTTTTAACAATTTTACCTAAAATTTATATGTTTTATGCTTAAAAGCTTATACACTTAGTTAACTAAATATAAACATTGATTTTTTTTTCTTAAAAACTATATCAGCCACTTTAGTGATAATATATTTAGCGTACAAATAAAGTTTGAACATCTTAAATATGATTTTTACAAGAAAAACTATGACTATCAAAGTCACCCCGGAATTAAAACTTAGAATTTTTAACGTAACTATTTTTCTAAACATCATTGAAATAGTGCATGGACTTTATGTGGCCTACCCCAGTACATGTTTTAAAAATAATAATCTTGAGAAAAACCTTACCTGTTGGAAAATATTCTAAAAACAAATTGAAATCCTATCAAAGTCACCCCGGTTTACGGTAGTTCAAAAGTTATCTATAAAAATGTTTTTTCGCATGTATCCGGATGTTAGATGAATGGCTGGAAATCATATCAAACATAATCATGTTTTATATGATTTAAAATGTGATGACATTTCAAAAGATTCTAAAATTTTGAAGATCTGGCAACACAACTCGGCATTTTTTTAGCCGATGTCAGAAAATGCTTCAGTTTTGTCAAAGTGAGATAGATTTGGGATCTTGTGAATAACCTGTCAATAAATAACATTGAAAATTTCGGGTATAAATGGTATGGAATCACTAAGCAACCATGTGCACCCCTTACATTGCTACCCCCACAAATAAATGTGGATGCGCATGGTTGCTCAAGATGATTCCATACCATTTACACCCGAAATTTCCTATTTTATTTATTGGACGGGAATTAACAAAAAAAAACATTTCTGTCGATTGTAGCGCGTTCAAGGAGCCCAGATCTATCATACCTGGACAAAACTGAAGCGTTTGCAGACATCAACTTAAAATTTTAATTAAAGTTAAAAATGTCGAATTGTGTTGCCAGATCTCCAAAATTTTAGACTCTTTTGAAATGTCTTTCAAAAGTTATTGGAAAAACTATATATAACATGATGATATTTGATATAATTTCCGGTTATTTATCTAACAACCGGATTCATGCGACAACACATTATAATAAATAAAATTTGAACTTCTTATCGAAACTTTAATTCTCGAATTAATTTTACAGTTCAGTAAGCTTCTTACTTTTTCTTTATTCGAAAATTTTACCGATGAATTTTGCCATCTCTATATATATATAAAATTTCGACGGTTTTGTTCGAACGCGAATCAATTCAACACGGAACGTCGGATCGAGGTGCTCTTTGTTGCGTTGGGTTCGTATAAGTTCAAGGAAGGTTCTTACGCCAAAAAGTTACAACTTTGGCCACTCTGGAACCGATTCCGGAAAATCTGCAGATTGTATGGGAAAAGTTACGTAAACTCAAACTTAGATCACAGGAGGC
Organism: Culex pipiens pallens; assembly: GCF_016801865.2. Lineage (NCBI taxonomy): Eukaryota > Metazoa > Arthropoda > Insecta > Diptera > Culicidae > Culex > Culex pipiens. Next base: position 65,178,980 of record NC_068939.1, on the reverse strand, counting down.
TGAATAGTCAAAAAAGTTAAAAACGTCAACAAACGGAAAAAGGCAGAACGAAGTTTGTCGGGTAAGGCTTGTTTTACATAAAAGTCTCTTTAAGACTAAATTTCTATTGAAAAGCTTTTCTTAGTTGAAAAACAAGAAAAAATTAAGGGGTTGTACCGCCCCTCCGTCACGAGGTTTTTTTAGATCAAATTTTCACTATAATTGATGTAGAGGTTCAACAGCTGTGTGAGTTGGCAGAAAATGACACTAACACATTGATGATGGTTAAAATGAAAGATAAAACCAAACTGCGATCGCATAAATGATTCAAGGATTTCTTTCAATAACTGTCAAACACCAAACACTGTCAATGATAAACAAAAATTCAATATATTTGCTCGCGCCTTCAATATTTCTCTTTTTGCTGCTGTAATCTAATATCTGTACATAAAAAAACTATTTGCGTAACGTGAACGTAACAGCTTGCTCGCCTTAATACACCTTTTTTCTATTCTTTTTCGAGGGCTAACTATTTTCAAGGTGTTGTTGTGTGCAATTCTTAAAACTCGTTTCTTCCCGGACTGGACTTGAACTGGTGCGGTAACTCAGACTTTTTGCAGCGGCAAACAATCGGGTGTAAAATTTAACTTTTTCTTGTTTTTGTTCTAATTTTCTGCTCCTTCCGCGCCTTTGGTTCCAGTATATAACTTGTTTTATTGAATAATATTGTCTCATTACTTTCTCCGTCGACCTTTTCAGGACTCTTGTTTTTTTTTTTTATTTCTTCAAGTTTTAGATTGTGTAAAATGTGATTCATTTTTGGATTTCTAATTTGTTTCAGTATTCAAATCTACTACACACAGTTATCGACAAGTGGTCTTCTGAATGATAGAGAATGTTGGTTTATTTGCTAGTTTTCTTCAAGTTTTAACTACATTCTAGTTTCTCTGGTAAAAAGATTTTTTTCTTATGTTTTTGTTGCTTTTAGGAGCGATATCTAGATTGTTTCGATATTTGTTTGGAAAAAGGATCACGAAGAAATGTGTAGATGTGTGTAGGTTGTGCTTTTTTTTTTGTTTTTCATTAAATACCATGTAATGCTGTTGCTTTATTAGATGAGATTTCCTAAATTCTACCGTTTGAAGTTGTGAATACATCGGATAAATGTGACCTATAGACGAGAGGAGTTGCTAAAAGACGAATGATGATTCTAAGTCGCAAGTTTTCACTACTAAGTTTCTGAAAAAGGCTGTGGAAATCCCAGTTTTAAGTACAAAATCTAAGTTGTTCACAATTGAGGGGGCTTTTGAGGAGTTTAGTTCATGTTCGCACAATTCCAAGCATCTCAAGCGAATGCGTGTGGAACTTTTAGGGGAAAGATGCGTTTAAAAGTGCGCTTTGCTGACAACCTCAAGATTCCTTCGTTAAAACCTTGTTTATTTGTTTTGCTTTTGTCTCGTATTAAGTGTATGGACTAACTTTTATTTTTCAAACCGCCAAACTGGATTTCTTCTTTTCCCAGTTTTCGTCTAAAATAGAAACTGTTGCTGTTATTCATCAGTCGATTGGTTGTGGTTGTTGATGCATCTTGGCAGTTCTTTGGATAGGTTGCGTTCTCCTTCTTCACTTTTGCCAATTTAAAATCAGTGCTCAATCTTATTAAATCGCTAACTGCACCTAACTAACGCATGCCGATTGATGCTGCTGCTGCTGCTTCCTTCCGCAAAAAACTCTATCTCTATTACTCTGTGGGGGTGTATAATGAGTGGGGTTCGTTTCCTCTACCTCTTCTCCGGTAATATGTTTCGATTTCTATGCTGATATCTGCTTTTCATTCTTCGTATATTGCCAAAAGCATCCTCTTTTTGACTTTCTTGATCCAACTAACCTTATGTATCCTATCTTCTTGTTTTTTTTTCTCTGTGGGGATTTTGTTACTTAAAATTTTCGAAAAATGTACAACATTTGGTTATGGGTCTAATTTATATACACGATCAGATATCCAGATCAAAGAATTGCATTGGTTGAAAATAAACTGCAATCCCAGCTGTTGAGAATTAAAGCAATAAGTCTTTTACGCAAAAAATAAAAAGGTTTTAAAAATGAAATTACAAGTCATGCTTTTAACATTTAAATGAAAAAAGTGTTTTAAAATGCATTTTACACCTGCCCAGTAGGTTTGCAATCATTATTTTTCAAAATATTCAAACAATGGAGAAATATTTTTTCCCGAAAAAAAACTTTTTTCGTTGCTGTAGATTGAAATTCCAAAAAAATTGAAAATACCTAGTTTTGATTAAAATTATTTTGGACGCAGGAAAATTAAATTCAAATTGTTGAAATTGTTTTCAGTTGGTTGAACATATATTTTAATTAAAATTTTGATGTTTTTCGACAAAAATATGTTTTTGTCAACTGATTTTTTGATTTTAAAAAGGGGGGGAGGGACTTGGCGACTTAACTTTGGAAAATATTTGCAACGGCCTATTTATGGAAAAAATAGGATTTTAGGAACAAAATATAAAATATTGTCAAACAAAATTTTAAAAATCATTTTCAGATGCAAAATCAAATTTGCATTTGAAAATGACTTACATTTTTTTTTCGAGTGCACCGATTTTAGCTAATTCGGATAAATTATTCCGAATGATAGGACATGTCACAAGACTGCACAACTTCAAAAGCTGTTTCATAGAAACCAGCAGTCCGATGAACAAAGTCAAAGAAAAAAAAAATGTAGGAAATTTTGATCACCTTTTTCAAAACATCGTGGAAAGGATTTTTTAATTGGGAAAAATCGAATAATTTTCGAAAAAAAAATACTTGGAAACGAAGAAATTTATCAGATGTTTGTTCTGGTATTTTTGATTGCAAATTTGACTTGGCATTTTTTTTTTTTTAAAGATACATTATTATCGATTTTTTTCAAATATTAATTTTTTTTCAAATATTCATATCTCCAGTATCATATTTTGCACCCTTCTTGAGAAATACTTTCTTTAATTCCATTCAATAAACACAAATCTTGAAAATTGAAAAAAAAAATCAATTTTTACTTTTATTGAAGAAAGTTAAATAAATAAATCGTATTTTTTTTATGTGATAGAAGCTACCGAACTAATATGAGAAGTTTTTCTGGAGAATTTAAAAAAAAAACCTTTTTTGCGGAAACACCTACGTCCTATAAATAGATGTGACGCAATACATAAAACTTTGTATTTATTAGCTTTAAAGAATTTCCTTTAAATTTTTCAATATTTTGCCAACATTTCCGCGTTTTGAGCAAATTTATATCTTCATCAAATGAAAATCTTTTGACGCTCATTTAGAGAATAAATTGCCGAAAAATCATCTTGCTTATTCGGTGGAACACCGATTTCACTACTACACTTGCAGGTGTAACTTCACACGTCGAAAAATGGCTTGTCACTTTTCGTAGATGAAAAACGTATTTATGTAAGCAAAACAAAATAAATTCATTTAAGTTGTTCCAACAATGAAAATCACATAAAATCTTCAACTGATCAAGTTCAAGAGCGATTTTCTTTAGCGTGTTTCGCCTCTTCTCTCTTTCGCTGGTAAAGAAAGTTCGCAAGCGAAAAAGTTTTTTGCGATTATTCCATCCCTGCAATTAAATCTTCAATATTCAATCAATTTTGTCTCTGAAATTTTGCAAATAATGTAAAAATCAGCAGAGTGAATTCCGCGCCTTTTCTAGAGTGTGTCACAGGTCGTTTCGAGGTGCTCCGATTTGGATGAATGTTTCAGCGTTTATTTTTCTATTCATGAGATAATGATATTGCCAAATATTCTCGTTTTTAAAAAGGCTTAAAAATATGCTAGAAGTTTTTACTTTTTTCCGGGAATACAAATTAAGGATCAAACACTATTTCAATTTATTTAAAAGTTTTGTCGAAAATACAATCAACCTGATATTTTGAATAATATTGCTAAATACAAAAATAAACAATACAATTCTTTGAAACTGGACATTTCCCAACTTGATACCATTATCCTAACTCAATCTCACGCATGCACGCATCCCGCTCTTAAACTCTAACAAAAATAAACTTCAACAATTCGATACTGCATCCGGTGCTCGTCGTTCGCGTTCCTTACAAATTTGGAATAAAAAGTGATGACGGGATAAACTCAATTGTCGTGATGTGTGTGTGTGCCCTAACTGTGCGTGACTCCTTAACAACTAACCCCGTGGTTCACCTAAAATCAGCACATGGTCTCGTTAAAGGGCGGATCGGTGTCCTCATCGGTGCTACTCTTAATGTTCGAAGACAGCTTGGCGATCTCATCCTGCACCAGGTTGGTGCTGATGCACGGAATGGGCGCCGGTGCCGGCTCCCGCAGCGAGGCCGTGTGCGTGTCGTCGGTGCTGGTCGAGCTGCTCTCCTTGAGCAGCGACATGACGGACTTGGTGCCGAGGACGGACAGGTTGTCGAAGAAGCGGTTCGATGGTTTCGGTTTGCTGGAAGGCGGGGCGAGTCGTTCGAGGTTTTCCGGGATCGATCCGGCGGCGGCACCCGGGCCACTTTTGTCGATGCTGAGTTGCTTCTTGAGGAAGCTTTGACGCGTCGTCGAGGTGGAATTGGTCGTGTCGGAGTTTTGGTGGACGAGCGACGCGCTGCCAAGCGATGCCGTACGCTTGGTGAAACCTGTCCGGTCTTCCGGTGGGCCGAGATTCGCTGAACCGGCGAGCATCTCGATCACCGTCGAGTTGAGGCTCGTTTCGCCGTCCATCGAGAGGTCGTTCGTGATGGACGAGTTGTCCACGTTGATCGAGCTGTTGGTTTCGTTCGAGCTTTGCTTGATGAACCGGTACGGCTGCAGCGAATACTCCGTGTCCGTGCTCGAGTTCTTCTGCAAACTTTCGCACGACTTTTTGTAAATTCTCCCCCCATCAAACGACGACGGATTTAAGTAAGACGATTGCAAAAACTGCGAATTCCGCGGGGAATTCTGACTGGATAAGGACACTGGGGAATTTTTCGAATCTCGCATCGAATTCCGGTTCGACGCCGACGTCTGCCGCTCATTTCTAATACTATAATGCTCCTCATTGGCACCCACGCTCTCCGCCAGTGACAAAATGTTACTCTTCGAAGGCGTCACCGGCAGCTCAATCGCCGTCTCCCTCCTCAACATCTTCCTGCCCCCACCATCTTCATGAAAGTCATCAAACATGTCGTCACTGTCTTCCACCGAACCTCGCGTCTGCAGAATCCGCTCCATCATCAGATAGTCGCTGTCCTCGCACTCCTTCAGGTGCTGCTTCTCGATCAGCGCCGCAAACTCCGGATTGCTCAGCTCGTTCACGTTCTTCGGCCGGTCGTCGGTGCCGCCCCGCGACGAAGTCGGCGAGGTGATCATGTGGCACACGCTCTCCAGTTCGTCCGTGATGGACGTGTACTCCTGGTGGATCTGCAGCAGCAGGTGGCGCCCCTTGGCCACCGGACGCTGGACGGCTGCTGGAAAGAAAGGGAAAGGTTAGTTTTAGGTTATTTTTTTAAGATGTTTTGATTGAAAATCTAACCACCTACAACAACAATTTAAAAAAAAATAAAAATCGCAACCAGTCCAAAGACGTATGAGAGTTGCCAAAGGTTTACTACCTGTAGGGCCTTTGTCGTTCAAAATAATGTAAACAATGTAAATATATCGACCGGGTAATAATAACCCAAAATCGACTATTCCTTACTGAAGCGTGTACATGGTTTTGACAGCGAATGAAAAGAGGAGCGTGTTGATGTTTACGCTGTGGACAGTTGAGAGTGATCGTTTGGCGCGGAAGTGTGAGTGTGATTGAATTGTGCTGGAACCAGTTGGCGGAATCCGGAACAGGACACGACGTAAGCGGACATGAGGTCAGTGGGTGGTTGGGAGGTTAATGATCTGCAGCGATGGTGCTACGTCCGGAACGTCGTGTTTCAAGGAATCCCGGTTGCGACTCTTCACTACCCATTTTCCATGCAGTTGTTTCAAACATTCGTCGGTTAGAACTAATAATGTTATAGACCAAATAAAAATGCACTTTGAATATCGGATCACAGTTCAAGTCAACGATTTCCTATTTTTTCATGTTGGAACGAATATTGGAGCTAGCTCTAGTTCAAACATGGCCGAACCGACGACAATGAATACATCCAGTAGCAGAAACGAAGATGGAGATTTTCAAGGATTTTCAGATGTTGAAATCAAAGCTGAGCTGGTATAGCCAGAAAGAGAAAATTGGTAGTGGCAGAATTGCCGGAAATATGTCTAAGGCGTTCGAAAAGAGTGCGAAACCTAACTTGAATTCTGAATTTAAATACTCCTAGATTTTAAATACTTCAATACTCAAAATGGACGGGATGGAACAAAAAGCTCGAAAAAAAAAACGAAGTTGTAACCGTTGGTTACAATTCTTCAACGAACCTTCACTTTTCTACTTGATTCCGTACATACAACATCACACAATACATGGTTTTCGTGCCGCTGTAACGAGATAGTCCTTGACAGCGATAGGGCAGGACTACTCGAATTGGGTGGAAAAGAAAATGGAGCTTTTCCCCTCCCGTTTGTAATTCGAGCGGGAAATGTCTTCTTGGCCCGCCGATGTTTAGCATCGGCCTCTTTTGCCATTCAGGCGTCCGTGTGTTTAGTCGTGTCCGTTGTACCAGTACCGTCCTCTTTGTGCTGTGTACGTTTCGCCTTCCGGAAGTGGAAGTGCCCACACGGAAGTCTAGTTCCGTCGGCGCGACGGCACACGGGAACCGGTGAACCTAGCCTCGTGAGTGCGCAGGAGCCGTTGGCTACGTTTTAACGTCAAGCACCGACCCGAATCTCTGGCGCGCGGCGCCATAACACACCAAGGAGATTATCCCCTCTCGGCACGCCCATATCAGTGGACTCTGGGGCTGCCGAATCCGCCACTGAGGGAAGACGCCTGCCGCAAGTAGGACCAGCAACGCCCGCTGGCCTACCTCTGCGTTCCAGCCCAACCCAGCAGCAGCTCAAGCCATCCGGAAGTCGACGACCAACCAGCAGCTCAAGAACATCCCCCCCCCCCTTTTGTGGGATCGCGGCGGCACAGTCGAGGGCGCTCCTGTGACCGGCCTTGGAGCAGGTGAACGCCGAAGGCGTTCGAGAGTTCGTGCGGAGTCAGCGAAGCCTCGCTGCGAGTCCAGCTGCTGAACGGTACGTTGCCCCTGAAGTGCCCCACATTCCCCACACACACCCACACCCTACACTATCCCAGAAATACACGTTTTAATTAGAAAATTGTGGTTCTTGATTTTTATTTCATCCGTGTCTCACTTGAATCGCTGAGTAGAAATGCCGACCCTGAGTGATGAGTAGTCAGTAGCTTAGGTCTACGACTACCTGTAAGTAGATGGTCTCTGCCCTGAAAAAGGAATGAGCTAGTCCACCTTGATACTGAAAAGTCATTAGTTTCAAAGTATCTAATCAAATGAAAATTTAACCCAAAATTGTACGTAATAGACGTTCTACAATGATCTCTTATCCGACCGTCTACTCAAGCTAAAGTTAATTTGTTTTGATTTTGACTGGACAGCATGCATATCCAGCGCTCTCTGCTGGAAGACGGCTCGAATCGCGAAGACAGCTAGAAAGATCACAGCTTCAAGAAGGATGTCGTGCCAGTAAGTAAAACATGACTGAACAAAAGAACAAGACACTTGAAATTCACGTCTGTGTTTGGGAAGTGCATTTTCAGGGGGAAATGGTATGCATTTTGTGTACTTTAAGCTTCGGTGGTTTTTGTTTTGGTTTTGGTTTTGGGGCAAAACGGCTATTCGCTTACTTGACACATCATTTGACGTTTTCATTTCAGGGTAAACAAGAACTGCATTTTTTTTTAAATGCATAAATAGCCCAATTCTTTTTCAAATTTGATTTACCCTTGAAAACAAACATCAACGATGCTTTGTTTTATAGTGTAATGACTTCATAATTTAAAGTTTCAAAAATACTCACGTTGATCATTCCCACTATCCGGCTCCGACTGCGTCACACTGTGCTGCCGCTTGACAAAGCTCAACTGGTACAAACTGTTCTGGGACTTGTTCATGTCGAACCCGGAAGCACTCTCGGAATTCCTCCTTCCTCCACCTCCTCCTCCTCCCCCAGCCGCTCCTCCACCACCCATCGAGCTGTTCCTCCGCCTCGCCGCTGCCGCCCTCTGCCGCAGTCCGTCAAAGTTGGCCGGGTCGATGATGTCCTCGCCGGATTCGTCCCCGATCAGCGTCCGATCGTCGCAGTTCTCCAGCGGCGTCAACGTGTCCTTACTTTCCGTGCTGGCCGTGTCCTGGCGCACGTTCAGGAACGGGGTCTTTGGTTGCTTGCTGGTTGAACTTGCGACCCCCGCGGATTCCACCGGCGAGAGCGCTTTCGACGACGGGGGCAGGAACATTTCCGAGTCTTCCGAGCGCATCGAAAGCTTGCGCGGTTCGTGCGATCCCTGGCGCGGGTGAAGAGGGGGAAAGAATGTTAGAAAGGAATGTTTGTGTGAAGGGGGGAGATCTGCGCGTGTAGCAATTCTAAAGGAGTTGAGTGGCGGAGAAATAGGAGAACTACGCAAACGCTAATAGGTTCTGGTTCTACGGAATATATGCGAAAAAAGTTTGCATTGCAGTGAGTGAGAATCTAAAAGGAGTTTTTTGTGCAACTTTTTTGAAAATCGATTTGCTTAACATAATTTACATAAATCAAGAAACTAAAACTACATTGCAAAACAAATTTGGAGGGATTTTCTGAACGATTTGAAATATATGGGGTCGACGAATTCGAATTTGATGTTATAACTTAGATAAAAAAGGGAAAAAAAATCATGTTCAAAAATCAATTATCCGAAGTCCCATACAAACCTTCATATAATCGAGGCTTTGGATGATCGAGTCTGGACAGTCCAAGGTAAAAGTCCCATTTTTTTTATTGACTACTGTCACAAATACTTTGTTGACAAACTTTTATCTCTTCGTTTTTTACATGTTTAAGAGGACCAAAAATGCCATCTTTTGTACTATAGTACATGACAGAAGTTTTTATTTTGGCTAAGTTATGTTTTTTGTAGGACATAGTAGTTTTTTAAAAGCTTTCAAAAAGCAACCGCTTTTGACAAAGAACTTTGTCCTAAGGGCTCTATTCTGGTGAGGTGTCAATCCAGAAAACCGAAAAATGTCGCGCGTTACGAAAATGTTGCATGCTTGGTACAGGGGAAGAGGTCTGCGACGCATGCGTGGAATTTTCCACACAGTTGAAACAAAAAGCGAATGATGAGGTTTGGGATAACCGGCACAAAAAGGCGGGGCATCCGTCACCATTTCGAGCCAATATAAACCCCGCTCGATCAGCCCAAGAAAATCATTCTATCGCTGGACGCCGAGGAGTGAACAACAACCTGGACCTGGAAGTAGATGGCCTGGAGGCCCAGAAGCAGTTGGCCGAAAAGCAGCTGGCCTGGAGCAAGGAGCAGCCCAAGCGGAGGCAGGCCAGCCGGAATATTCTGGCCACAAGACCCGGAGTGGCCAGAACCCTCAGGGGTGTTCCGATGGAAGGCCATACGAGACGGGACAATATGGGTATCAAACTTCTTGGATTTTGATACTGGTGAAGAAAACGGCCATTTTGACAGTATTGGCAACAACCTGGAGTGGCCGGTGCCCTCAGGGAGGTTCTCCCGGGAGGACATTTACCGAACCATACGATTTTGGGCAATATGGGTATCAAACTTCTTGGTTTTTGGTACTGGTAATTAAAATGGCCATTTTGACAGTATTGGCCACAACCTGGAGTGGCCGGTGCCCTCAGGGAGGTTGTCCCGGGAGGACATTTACCGAACCATACGATTTTTGGCAATATGGGTATCAAACTTCTTGGTTTTTAGTACTCGTAATTAGAATGGCCATTTTGACAGTATTGGCCACAACCTGGAGTGGCCAGTGCCCTCAGGGAAGTTGTCCCGGGGAGAAATTTATCAAACCATACGGTTTTGGGCAATATGGGTATCAAACTTCTTGGATTTTGATACTGGTGATGAAAATGGCCATTTTGAAAATATTGGCCACAACCTGGAGTGGCCGGTGCCCTCAGGGAGGTTGTCCCGGGAGGACATTTACCGAACCATACGATTTTGGGCAATATGGGTATCAAACTTCTTGGTTTTCTAGTACTGGTAATTAAAATGGCCATTTTGACAGTATTGGCCACAACCTGGAGTGGCCTGTGCCCTCAGGGAGGTTGTCCCGGGGAGACATTTATCAAACCATACGGTTCTGGGCAATATGGGTATCAAACTTTTTGGTTTTGGTACTGGTAATTAAAATGGCCATTTTGACAGTATTGGCCACAACCTGGAGTGGCCGGTGCCCTCAGGTAGGTACTCCCGAGAGGACATTTACAGAACCGTACGATTTTGGACAATATGGGTATCAAAATTCATGTTTTTCGATACTGGTTATGAAAATGGCCATTTTGAGAGTATTGGCCACAGCCTCATAAGTTGGCCAACTGCGATCGTTTGACGTTTGATTGTTAATATTCGTTCTATTTTTTTTTAATGGAAATTGTTTGGGGGAAAATATTTAAATTAATTTAAACGCCAAGCGTCAAAAGCTATAAAAATGCACCAAAAGCAGTGCATGAATTATTTGAAACAAAAAACTCTTTCGTGAATTTTTCGTTGGCCCTGAAAAGCGCCATTTTGTTGCATTGCAGCAGAAGTTGATTCTTGTGGCCATCTCCTCGAGCGTTCATCCAAGTAGGCCTTGCTTTTCTCCTTCGACGTCGTTTTGGCAGCAATTTCACGCACACGATGGCGTGTTTCTTCTTCTCGGAGCTCGCTCTTGATTTCCTTCAGTCGTTGTTTTTTCCGCTGCTGCTGCTGCTGCTACGATGTTGTCGGTTCGAACGATGACGATGGAATGAAAATCGTTGGCACAAATGCTGCCTTCACGACTCCACGGCAAAACAAAACAGCCAATCAGAGAGTGGACAGATTTTTTGCGTGGGTCAAAGCACGCGCTTGCTTGTTCAAGGCCAACTGCGATCGTTTGACACCTGCAAGCGAAAATTTTTAATATTCGTTCAATTTTTTTTAATATGAAAATTTTGGGGGAAATATTTAAATGAATTTAAACGCCAAGCGTCAAAAGCTTTAAAAATGCACCAAAAGCAGTGCATGAATCATTTGAAACAATAACTCTTTCGTGAATTTTTCGTTGGCGCTGAAAAGCGCCATTTTGTTAAATTGCAGCAGAAGTTGATTCTTGTGGCCATCTCCTCGAGCGTTCATCCAAGTAGGCCTTGCTTTTCTCCTTCGACGTCGTTTTGGCAGCAATTTCACGCACACGCTGGCGTGTTTCTTCTTCTCGGAGCTTGCTCTTGATTTCCTCCAGTCGTTGTTTTTTTTTCGCTGCTGCTGCTGCTGCTACGATGTTGTCGGTTCGAACGATGACGATGGAATGAAAATCGTTGGCAAAAATGCTGCCTTCACGACTCCACGGCAAAACAAAACAGCCAATCAGAGAGTGGACAGATTTTTTGCGTGGGTCAAAGCACGCGCTTGCTTGTTCAAGGCCAACTGCGATCGTTTGACACCTGCAAGCGAAAATTTTTAATATTCGTTCAATTTTTTTTAATATGAAAATTTTGGGGGAAATATTTAAATGAATTTAAACGCCAAGCGTCAAAAGCTTTAAAAATGCACCAAAAGCAGTGCATGAATCATTTGAAACAATAACTCTTTCGTGAATTTTTCGTTGGCGCTGAAAAGCGCCATTTTGTTAAATTGCAGCAGAAGTTGATTCTTGTGGCCATCTCCTCGAGCGTTCATCCAAGTAGGCCTTGCTTTTCTCCTTCGACGTCGTTTTGGCAGCAATTTCACGCACACGCTGGCGTGTTTTTTCTTCTCGGAGCTCGCTCTTGATTTCCTTCAGTCGTTGTTTTTTCCGCTGCTGCTGCTGCTGCTACGATGTTGTCGGTTCGAACGATGACGATGGAATGAAAATCGTTGGCACAAATGCTGCCTTCACGACTCCAAGGCAAAACAAAACAGCCAATCAGAGAGTGGACAGATTTTGACAAAGAACTTTGTCCTAAGGGCTCTATTCTGGTGAGGTGTCAATCCAGAAAACCGAAAAATGTCGCGCGTTACGAAAATGTTGCATGCTTGGTACAGGGGAAGAGGTCTGCGACGCATGCGTGGAATTTTCCACACAGTTGAAACAAAAAGCGAATGATGAGGTTTGGGATAACCGGCACAAAAAGGCGGGGCATCCGTCACCATTTCGAGCCAATATAAACCCCGCTCGATCAGCCCAAGAAAATCATTCTATCGCTGGACGCCGAGGAGTGAACAACAACCTGGACCTGGAAGTAGATGGCCTGGAGGCCCAGAAGCAGTTGGCCGAAAAGCAGCTGGCCTGGAGCAAGGAGCAGCCCAAGCGGAGGCAGGCCAGCCGGAATATTCTGGCCACAAGACCCGGAGTGGCCAGAACCCTCAGGGGTGTTCCGATGGAAGGCCATACGAGACGGGACAATATGGGTATCAAACTTCTTGGATTTTGATACTGGTGAAGAAAACGGCCATTTTGACAGTATTGGCAACAACCTGGAGTGGCCGGTGCCCTCAGGGAGGTTCTCCCGGGAGGACATTTACCGAACCATACGATTTTGGGCAATATGGGTATCAAACTTCTTGGTTTTTGGTACTGGTAATTAAAATGGCCATTTTGACAGTATTGGCCACAACCTGGAGTGGCCGGTGCCCTCAGGGAGGTTGTCCCGGGAGGACATTTACCGAACCATACGATTTTTGGCAATATGGGTATCAAACTTCTTGGTTTTTAGTACTCGTAATTAGAATGGCCATTTTGACAGTATTGGCCACAACCTGGAGTGGCCAGTGCCCTCAGGGAAGTTGTCCCGGGGAGAAATTTATCAAACCATACGGTTTTGGGCAATATGGGTATCAAACTTCTTGGATTTTGATACTGGTGATGAAAATGGCCATTTTGAAAATATTGGCCACAACCTGGAGTGGCCGGTGCCCTCAGGGAGGTTGTCCCGGGAGGACATTTACCGAACCATACGATTTTGGGCAATATGGGTATCAAACTTCTTGGTTTTCTAGTACTGGTAATTAAAATGGCCATTTTGACAGTATTGGCCACAACCTGGAGTGGCCTGTGCCCTCAGGGAGGTTGTCCCGGGGAGACATTTATCAAACCATACGGTTCTGGGCAATATGGGTATCAAACTTTTTGGTTTTGGTACTGGTAATTAAAATGGCCATTTTGACAGTATTGGCCACAACCTGGAGTGGCCGGTGCCCTCAGGTAGGTACTCCCGAGAGGACATTTACAGAACCGTACGATTTTGGACAATATGGGTATCAAAATTCATGTTTTTCGATACTGGTTATGAAAATGGCCATTTTGAGAGTATTGGCCACAGCCTCATAAGTTGGCCAACTGCGATCGTTTGACGTTTGATTGTTAATATTCGTTCTATTTTTTTTTAATGGAAATTGTTTGGGGGAAAATATTTAAATTAATTTAAACGCCAAGCGTCAAAAGCTATAAAAATGCACCAAAAGCAGTGCATGAATTATTTGAAACAAAAAACTCTTTCGTGAATTTTTCGTTGGCCCTGAAAAGCGCCATTTTGTTGCATTGCAGCAGAAGTTGATTCTTGTGGCCATCTCCTCGAGCGTTCATCCAAGTAGGCCTTGCTTTTCTCCTTCGACGTCGTTTTGGCAGCAATTTCACGCACACGATGGCGTGTTTCTTCTTCTCGGAGCTCGCTCTTGATTTCCTTCAGTCGTTGTTTTTTCCGCTGCTGCTGCTGCTGCTACGATGTTGTCGGTTCGAACGATGACGATGGAATGAAAATCGTTGGCACAAATGCTGCCTTCACGACTCCACGGCAAAACAAAACAGCCAATCAGAGAGTGGACAGATTTTTTGCGTGGGTCAAAGCACGCGCTTGCTTGTTCAAGGCCAACTGCGATCGTTTGACACCTGCAAGCGAAAATTTTTAATATTCGTTCAATTTTTTTTAATATGAAAATTTTGGGGGAAATATTTAAATGAATTTAAACGCCAAGCGTCAAAAGCTTTAAAAATGCACCAAAAGCAGTGCATGAATCATTTGAAACAATAACTCTTTCGTGAATTTTTCGTTGGCGCTGAAAAGCGCCATTTTGTTAAATTGCAGCAGAAGTTGATTCTTGTGGCCATCTCCTCGAGCGTTCATCCAAGTAGGCCTTGCTTTTCTCCTTCGACGTCGTTTTGGCAGCAATTTCACGCACACGCTGGCGTGTTTCTTCTTCTCGGAGCTTGCTCTTGATTTCCTCCAGTCGTTGTTTTTTTTTCGCTGCTGCTGCTGCTGCTGCTACGATGTTGTCGGTACGAACGATGACGATGGAATGAAAATCGTTGGCAAAAATGCTGCCTTCACGACTCCACGGCAAAACAAAACAGCCAATCAGAGAGTGGACAGATTTTTTGCGTGGGTCAAAGCACGCGCTTGCTTGTTCAAGGCCAACTGCGATCGTTTGACACTTGCAAGCGAAAATTTTTAATATTCGTTCAATTTTTTTTAATATGAAAATTTTGGGGGAAATATTTAAATGAATTTAAACGCCAAGCGTCAAAAGCTTTAAAAATGCACCAAAAGCAGTGCATGAATCATTTGAAACAATAACTCTTTCGTGAATTTTTCGTTGGCGCTGAAAAGCGCCATTTTGTTAAATTGCAGCAGAAGTTGATTCTTGTGGCCATCTCCTCGAGCGTTCATCCAAGTAGGCCTTGCTTTTCTCCTTCGACGTCGTTTTGGCAGCAATTTCACGCATACGCTGGCGTGTTTCTTCTTCTCGGAGCTTGCTCTTGATTTCCTCCAGTCGTTGTTTTTTTTTCGCTGCTGCTGCTGCTGCTACGATGTTGTCGGTTCGAACGATGACGATGGAATGAAAATCGTTGGCAAAAATGCTGCCTTCACGACTCCACGGCAAAACAAAACAGCCAATCAGAGAGTGGACAGATTTTTTGCGTGGGTCAAAGCACGCGCTTGCTTGTTCAAGGCCAACTGCGATCGTTTGACACCTGCAAGCGAAAATTTTTAATATTCGTTCAATTTTTTTTAATATG
This sequence comes from Culex pipiens pallens, assembly GCF_016801865.2. Taxonomy (NCBI): domain Eukaryota; kingdom Metazoa; phylum Arthropoda; class Insecta; order Diptera; family Culicidae; genus Culex; species Culex pipiens. The sequence continues at coordinate 65,163,837 of NC_068939.1, read as the reverse complement.
AAAATTTTGGGGGAAATATTTAAATGAATTTAAACGCCAAGCGTCAAAAGCTTTAAAAATGCACCAAAAGCAGTGCATGAATCATTTGAAACAATAACTCTTTCGTGAATTTTTCGTTGGCGCTGAAAAGCGCCATTTTGTTAAATTGCAGCAGAAGTTGATTCTTGTGGCCATCTCCTCGAGCGTTCATCCAAGTAGGCCTTGCTTTTCTCCTTCGACGTCGTTTTGGCAGCAATTTCACGCACACGCTGGCGTGTTTTTTCTTCTCGGAGCTCGCTCTTGATTTCCTTCAGTCGTTGTTTTTTCCGCTGCTGCTGCTGCTGCTACGATGTTGTCGGTTCGAACGATGACGATGGAATGAAAATCGTTGGCAAAAATGCTGCCTTCACGACTCCACGGCAAAACAAAACAGCCAATCAGAGAGTGGACAGATTTTTTGCGTGGGTCAAAGCACGCGCTTGCTTGTTCAAGGCCAACTGCGATCGTTTGACACTTGCAAGCGAAAATTTTTAATATTCGTTCAATTTTTTTTTAATATGAAAATTTTGGGGGAAATATTTAAATGAATTTAAACGCCAAGCGTCAAAAGCTTTAAAAATGCACCAAAAGCAGTGCATGAATCATTTGAAACAATAACTCTTTCGTGAATTTTTCGTTGGCGCTGAAAAGCGCCATTTTGTTAAATTGCAGCAGAAGTTGATTCTTGTGGCCATCTCCTCGAGCGTTCATCCAAGTAGGCCTTGCTTTTCTCCTTCGACGTCGTTTTGGCAGCAATTTCACGCACACGATGGCGTGTTTCTTCTTCTCGGAGCTTGCTCTTGATTTCCTCCAGTCGTTGTTTTTTTTTCGCTGCTGCTGCTGCTGCTACGATGTTGTCGGTTCGAACGATGACGATGGAATGAAAATCGTTGGCACAAATGCTGCCTTCACGACTCCAAGGCAAAACAAAACAGCCAATCAGAGAGTGGACAGATTTTTTGCGTGGGTCAAAGCACGCGCTTGCTTGTTCAAGGCCAACTGCGATCGTTTGACACCTGCAAGCGAAAATTTTTAATATTCGTTCAATTTTTTTTAATATGAAAATTTTGGGGGAAATATTTAAATGAATTTAAACGCCAAGCGTCAAAAGCTTTAAAAATGCACCAAAAGCAGTGCATGAATCATTTGAAACAATAACTCTTTCGTGAATTTTTCGTTGGCGCTGAAAAGCGCCATTTTGTTAAATTGCAGCAGAAGTTGATTCTTGTGGCCATCTCCTCGAGCGTTCATCCAAGTAGGCCTTGCTTTTCTCCTTCGACGTCGTTTTGGCAGCAATTTCACGCACACGCTGGCGTGTTTCTTCTTCTCGGAGCTTGCTCTTGATTTCCTCCAGTCGTTGTTTTTTTTTTCGCTGCTGAGAGTGGACAGATTTTTTGCGTGGGTCAAAGCACGCGCTTGCTTGTTCAAGGCCAACTGCGATCGTTTGACACTTGCAAGCGAAAATTTTTAATATTCGTTCAATTTTTTTTAATATGAAAATTTTGGGGGAAATATTTAAATGAATTTAAACGCCAAGCGTCAAAAGCTTTAAAAATGCACCAAAAGCAGTGCATGAATCATTTGAAACAATAACTCTTTCGTGAATTTTTCGTTGGCGCTGAAAAGCGCCATTTTGTTAAATTGCAGCAGAAGTTGATTCTTGTGGCCATCTCCTCGAGCGTTCATCCAAGTAGGCCTTGCTTTTCTCCTTCGACGTCGTTTTGGCAGCAATTTCACGCATACGCTGGCGTGTTTCTTCTTCTCGGAGCTTGCTCTTGATTTCCTCCAGTCGTTGTTTTTTTTTTCGCTGCTGCTGCTGCTGCTACGATGTTGTCGGTACGAACGATGACGATGGAATGAAAATCGTTGGCAAAAATGCTGCATTCACGACTCCACGGCAAAACAAAACAGCCAATCAGAGAGTGGACAGATTTTTTGCGTGGGTCAAAGCACGCGCTTGCTTGTTCAAGGCCAACTGCGATCGTTTGACACCTGCAAGCGAAAATTTTTAATATTCGTTCAATTTTTTTTAATATGTAAATTTTGGGGGAAATATTTAAATGAATTTAAACGCCAAGCGTCAAAAGCTATAAAAATGCACCAAAAGCAGTGCATGAATCATTTGAAACAATAACTCTTTCGTGAATTTTTCGTTGGCGCTGAAAAGCGCCATTTTGTTAAATTGCAGCAGAAGTTGATTCTTGTGGCCATCTCCTCGAGCGTTCATCCAAGTAGGCCTTGCTTTTCTCCTTCGACGTCGTTTTGGCAGCAATTTCACGCACACGCTGGCGTGTTTCTTCTTCTCGGAGCTCGCTCTTGATTTCCTTCAGTCGTTGTTTTTTCCGCTGCTGCTGCTGCTGCTACGATGTTGTCGGTTCGAACGATGACGATGGAATGAAAATCGTTGGCAAAAATGCTGCCTTCACGACTCCACGGCAAAACAAAACAGCCAATCAGAGAGTGGACAGATTTTTTGCGTGGGTCAAAGCACGCGCTTGCTTGTTCAAGGCCAACTGCGATCGTTTGACACCTGCAAGCGAAAATTTTTAATATTCGTTCAATTTTTTTTAATATGAAAATTTTGGGGGAAATATTTAAATGAATTTAAACGCCAAGCGTCAAAAGCTTTAAAAATGCACCAAAAGCAGTGCATGAATCATTTGAAACAATAACTCTTTCGTGAATTTTTCGTTGGCGCTGAAAAGCGCCATTTTGTTAAATTGCAGCAGAAGTTGATTCTTGTGGCCATCTCCTCGAGCGTTCATCCAAGTAGGCCTTGCTTTTCTCCTTCGACGTCGTTTTGGCAGCAATTTCACGCACACGCTGGCGTGTTTCTTCTTCTCGGAGCTTGCTCTTGATTTCCTCCAGTCGTTGTTTTGTTTTCGCTGCTGCTGCTGCTGCTACGATGTTGTCGGTTCGAACGATGACGATGGAATGAAAATCGTTGGCACAAATGCTGCCTTCACGACTCCACGGCAAAACAAAACAGCCAATCAGAGAGTGGAAAGATTTTTTGCGTGGGTCAAAGCACGCGCTTGCTTGTTCAAGGCCAACTGCGATCGTTTGACACTTGCAAGCGAAAATTTTTAATTTTCGTTCAATTTTTTTTAATATGAAAATTTTGGGGGAAATATTTAAATGAATTTAAACGCCAAGCGTCAAAAGCTTTAAAAATGCACCAAAAGCAGTGCATGAATCATTTGAAACAATAACTCTTTCGTGAATTTTTCGTTGGCGCTGAAAAGCGCCATTTTGTTAAATTGCAGCAGAAGTTGATTCTTGTGGCCATCTCCTCGAGCGTTCATCCAAGTAGGCCTTGCTTTTCTCCTTCGACGTCGTTTTGGCAGCAATTTCACGCACACGATGGCGTGTTTCTTCTTCTCGGAGCTCGCTCTTGATTTCCTTCAGTCGTTGTTTTTTCCGCTGCTGCTGCTGCTGCTACGATGTTGTCGGTTCGAACGATGACGATGGAATGAAAATCGTTGGCAAAAATGCTGCCTTCACGACTCCACGGCAAAACAAAACAGCCAATCAGAGAGTGGACAGATTTTTTGCGTGGGTCAAAGCACGCGCTTGCTTGTTCAAGGCCAACTGCGATCGTTTGACACCTGCAAGCGAAAATTTTTAATATTCGTTCAATTTTTTTTAATATGAAAATTTTGGGGGAAATATTTAAATGAATTTAAACGCCAAGCGTCAAAAGCTTTAAAAATGCACCAAAAGCAGTGCATGAATCATTTGAAACAATAACTCTTTCGTGAATTTTTCGTTGGCGCTGAAAAGCGCCATTTTGTTAAATTGCAGCAGAAGTTGATTCTTGTGGCCATCTCCTCGAGCGTTCATCCAAGTAGGCCTTGCTTTTCTCCTTCGACGTCGTTTTGGCAGCAATTTCACGCACACGCTGGCGTGTTTCTTCTTCTCGGAGCTTGCTCTTGATTTCCTCCAGTCGTTGTTTTGTTTTCGCTGCTGCTGCTGCTGCTACGATGTTGTCGGTTCGAACGATGACGATGGAATGAAAATCGTTGGCAAAAATGCTGCCTTCACGACTCCACGGCAAGACAAAACAGCCAATCAGAGAGTGGAAAGATTTTTTGCGTGGGTCAAAGCACGCGCTTGCTTGTTCAAGGCCAACTGCGATCGTTTGACACTTGCAAGCGAAAATTTTTAATTTTCGTTCAATTTTTTTTAATATGAAAATTTTGGGGGAAATATTTAAATGAATTTAAACGCCAAGCGTCAAAAGCTTTAAAAATGCACCAAAAGCAGTGCATGAATCATTTAAAACAATAACTCTTTTGTGAATTTTTCGTTGGCGCTGAAAAGCGCCATTTTGTTAAATTGCAGCAGAAGTTGATTCTTGTGGCCATCTCCTCGAGCGTTCATCCAAGTAGGCCTTGCTTTTCTCCTTCGACGTCGTTTTGGCAGCAATTTCACGCATACGCTGGCGTGTTTCTTCTTCTCGGAGCTTGCTCTTGATTTCCTCCAGTCGTTGTTTTTTTTTCGCTGCTGCTGCTGCTGCTACGATGTTGTCGGTTCGAACGATGACGATGGAATGAAAATCGTTGGCAAAAATGCTGCCTTTACGACTTCCCATCCGCACCAGTGCATTAAAAAAGCCAAACGTAGGAATGGGATAACCGGCGCAAAGGGGCGGGGCATCCGTCTCCATTCTAAGCCAATATAAGCCCGCTCGGTCAACCCTGGGAAATCAATCTATCGTTGGACGCCGAGGAGTAAACAACAAACTGGACCTGGAAGCAGATGACCTGGAGGCCCAAAAGCAGTTGGCCGAAAAGCAGCTAGCCTGGAGCTTGGAGCAGACCAAGCGGAGGCAGGCCAGCCGGAATTATTGAGAGCCACCGGAATATTCTGGCCCCAAGACCCGGAATGGTCAGATCCCTCCGGGAAGGCCATACGAGACTGGACAATATGGGTATCAAACTTCTTGGATTTTGATACTGGTGATGAAAATGGCCATTTTGACAATATTGGCCACAGCCTGGAGTGGCCGGTGCCCTCAGGGAGGTTTCCCAGGTGGACATTTAACGAACTAAACGATTTTGGGCAATATGGGTATCAAAATTCATGATTTTCAATGCTGGTAATGCAAATGGCCATTTTGACAGTATTGGCCACAACCTGGAGTGGCTGGTGCCCTCAGGGAGGTTCTCTCAGGAAGACATTTACCGAACCATATGATTTTGGGCAATATTGGTATCAATATTCATGGTTTTCAATATTGGTAATGAAAATGGCAATTTAGAAAAAAGTTGGCCAAAAGCTGGAGTGGCCGGTTCCCTAAAGGAAAGTTTTCCCGGGGAGACGTCTACTGAACCAACGAGTATTGGCAATATGGGTATCACAACTCATGGTTTTCAATACTGACCATTTCGAAGAAAGTGGCCACAATCTGGAGAGGCCGCTACCTCACGATTGTTCTGATTGGGGGACAAACATCGAACCATACAGATATCATGGTTTTTTATACAAAGCATAAAGAAAAATTGAGCGAAAATAAAATCCAATGATGCTTTAATTTTATCTGACGCATAATTCAACAAAATGGCTTAGTTTTAAAAGCTTTTCTGCTAAGTTCTTTGTCATACTGGTCATGTGTAACATAACCACCTGCACCTTTTTTTTTCTAAAATATATTTTGAATTTGAAATTGAATTTGTACATGACAAGATTGTTTGAGAAATTTTGATTGGGTGAACCGTTTTGAGGTTACCAAAAAATATTGTCAGGCCGCAGAGATTTGTGTGAGTCCTCTGCAATTTTTCTTATTTTTTACACTGTCGACCACTTTTTGATTACTCAGATATGGTATGGAATTTCCAAAAAGTGTCCACGTGGTTTACGTATGGCCCCGAATTTCCTCAGCTATTCGAAAATATTTCTTTTTCAGAGATGAACGACAGTTAGGAAAATTAAAAGACAAATTACGCACAAAATTACCTAAAAACGATCCACTTAATCAAAATTTCACAAAAGTGCTTTTCTATGGAAAATTACACTTAACATTCTAAATAATTTAGTCAACTGGTTTTTTGATGTATTTTTTAAAAGTATTTTTTTAAAAACGCATTTAAAATAAAAAAAAACCTCGTGGGTGAAATTAATCTAAATCGAGTTTTTGTGATTAACAGTTAAATAAAAATTCTACGACTATTTTTCTGAAAAGTCTTATCAAAACATACAACTGTGCCGAAGATACCAAATCGAGACGAGTTTTAGAATATTTCATAGCACTTTTGCATGGACAGCTCCCAAGTTTGTATGGAGACTTGTATTGTAAAATCCTTTATGCAATATGGCTTACTTGGAACGAATTCACTCAAATAAAAAAAAATATAAAGAAAAGTCGATCTGCGAAAGTAAATAATGAACTAATTTAGACAAAATTTTCTCAGACTTTGATTTTTTTAAATGTAGCAACTCTAAAAGTTACTCAAAAATTTTTACAATACAATACAGATTCGATTATTCGAAGGCCGAATTAGGATTTTTTTCGTTGTCTCATTATTGATTGTCTAGTTCAAATTTGAGTGATTTAGAATTTTGAAATCCAAGATGGTGGCAAAAATGGCGGAGAGGCAATATTGAGAAAATGCACTTGATAATTTGTAAGGCAGACAACCACTCAAATTTTACTGAAATGTGATCACGGAACTTGAATTTAATGTCAAAGCTAAGAAAATAAAAAACTTAAAAAAAAATATTTAAGAATAACAGAAAGATCAGATAATCGAGGCTTCGGGTGATCGAGTCTGGACTGTATTCTCTTTCTTTTGAAAATACCTAAATTTTCCTATTTTGGACATGGTTATCGACGACGAGGGGAAATTATTTTTTAAATTATCAACAGTTAACAGTTGTACTACTAAAAATTTAGCAAAATATCGGAAATTTCTCACAAATTGCAATAAATTTCAATTGTATGTGTATTAAATGAAAAAAAGTGGAGATATTCACTACATAAAAGTTTCCAGTGTGAAATACTTAATGTTTAACATATATTCGCTAAAATGTATCGTCCGTTGCATATTTATAACATTTTAGTGCATTTAAAAACGACAAAATGACCTTTCTAGGTTAATGGCACGTTTATAAAATAAACAACAACATAATGCAAATCATAAAATTTTAAATAATTAAAAAAAATGTGAAAGTTTTAATAATGTACATAAAAAACACCAAAGAATTGCAATTCTTTGCAAAATTGCGCGTCATTTATTAAATTATGTCATTTAATAACTTGCTTCAAATGAGTTATAGATCGTATTTTGAACGGTAACGAACTTAAAAAAATCTAAAAATATATAATAAAGTAATAAATTCAAATCTGTAAAAAAAAAATTAAGACAATCTTTTTTTTTCATAAAGTTCTTGAATTGCTTGAAAATTTGTATTATTCAACTTATTGGGTTTAAATTTTCTTAAATTTATAAACGCGAGAAGAGTTGATTAAATACATATAAAATTAAAAGAAAAAGCAAAATCAAATCGATTTCCCACAAAAACTGTTTTATTTGCACAAAGCGCACAGCAAATACGCCGAAAAGGGTTAGAAAAGTCGGTGAACAAAAACAAGACACGCACACACACACACTAGGCATAGGCACGTGGTGGTAGTGGAGTTGGTGGCAGCTAAAACGTGTGTGTATCACAACCAACAGGTCCAACAGTACTCACTGAATGGGTCTTTTCCGGCGACCGGTCGCTCTCATTCTCCTCCGGTACCGTCCTCACCTCAAAGTGCATCCCGTCGTCGAAGATGTACGCGTCGGGGCGAACCTCCGTCAGCGATCGGTTCATCTTCCGCCTCGGATTGACCGGATTTGCGGGGATTATGGGGATGATGTTGCTGTCGGTCTCCGAGATGGTTCGAGCGCGGGAGTCGAACACGATTCCCGGTCCTACCGTGGGGACACTAGCTATGGCACCGATTCCACCCGTCCCGCTGACGTTGCTGTTGGAACCGTTCAGGTTGTCCTGGATCTGCGTGTGCGCCGACATGAACCGATGAATAACCGCCAGGTGGGACAGAATCTGATCCGCTGATTCTTCAACCTTTCTCAACCTGAACTCGATGTTCTGCACCGTCGCCGTCTGGATGTTCTCCTTCTGGTTGATGTCCTCGATCTTCTGCGACATGTTCTCGACCCGTTCGTCCGTGTTCTTGATGCGCTCTTCGGTGGACTGCTGCAGCAGAACATCCTGCTCGCGGAAGTAACCCTCGACGCACTCCTCCTCAAAGTCGTACAACCGCTCCATGTCCTCCTTCTCGAGGAACAGTTTGAGGCCGTTGTCCCGGGACTGCTGGAGGCCCTTCGCTTTGCGCACACAATACTTGAGAAAGGAGTAAAAGTGGCAAAAGGCGATCAACGGCGGCGGGAGAACCGGCTTCTGCTGGTACTCCATCACGACGGTGAAGCGCTGGAACATCCAGACCTGTGGAAATGGAATGAAAGTTTATCAGATTGAATATTGGTCATTCAACATTGATTCAAACCTGATGCGACACGGAGTTGACCTCAATGTAGATATTGTTGAACACCGCAATGAGCAGATTGATGAGCAAGATATTGGAAATCAAGAGATAACCCGTCATGACGATGGGCGTAATCCAGTGACCTAAAATGAGAAAATTAGTATACAAAATCACTCAACTTTCACTTTCAAAGCAAAAAAACACGCACCCGTCACGCACATCGGCTGCGAGGGATCCTCCCCGCACGGTGGATCAATGTGGTCCGCAAAGACCTCTCCGTACAGCATAAAGTACGGCTGGTAGTACACCTCGCGGATCAACCGCCAGCTGGCGTCGTTGTTCGGGAACAGAATGGCCTGCCTGCTGACCCCGAAACTCATCAGCACCACCAGCAACAGCACCACGAAATAAATCATGTTCTTCACCATCTTGCCCATCATTGTCACCAGCGGTCCTGCAGGAAGTGAAAATTTCGAAACAATTAAAAAATGCCAACAATAAATCAACCCAGCCAAACTCACCGAGGTATTTGTTGACGCCCAGGATGTTCAGGATGCGCAAGTACCAGTAGATGCTGTCCACGCAGTAGATGACCCGGCCGACGTCCATCGTGTACGGCCGAAAGCGCAGCACCAGCCCGATGAGGAAGAAGATGATGGCGGCCGCGTCGCACGGGTTCCACATGTTCCACGCCCAGACGGAGAATTTGTGGCTGGTGAAAAGGAATGCAAGGAAAGAAGGGTGAATTTTAATTTATGTCTGCATAATACGAGTTGAATAATTTTCAAGGGGAGCGGCCGTGGCTGACTGGTTACGGTGTTCGCTTTGTAAGCGAATGGTTCTGAGTTCGATTCCCATCTGCTCCCAACGAGAAAGTTAAGAACACAGAAATTTGAAATGATGAATAGGAACGAAAAATCAAAGTCGCTCGAGGCGGGGTTCGATCCCCCGTCCTTTGGATTGGTAAGCAAAAATGCTAACCACTAGGCCATGACGACTTGGTGAGCGTGGACTGGAATTAGGACTACTGTTACAGAGAGCGAGTTGTGGCGCTATAACCACGGCAAATAGTGTCCAGGGCATTCGTGGAAATACAATGTCCCATCCCAGAGGGTCCCGGAGTACCAAACCTTCTTAGCATGGTGCTCCCAACGAATACAACCAAATCTCGGAGCGTATGGTGGTGTGTCCCCACGCTTCTTCTTCCCCTGTCGATTCAGAATTGTGTTGTTGTTCGAACACTCAGTGCTCAAACTCAACCCAATTACGAGTCATCTCTGCGATACGGCTTTACGCAGTAGGCCTGGCCGCTTTAACGCTTGTGATGTTTCAATGCATTCCGATGCAATGGCGCACTACAAATGTTAATAAATGACAAGAAGAGTGCTAGGCGTCATCTAACCTAAGGCACTCTCCAGGATCCCTTCGAAAGATTGGCTGCGCTAGGGTCTGATTAGATTAGATTAGATTAGATAATACGAGTTGAATAATTTTCAAGTTATTTAAAACTGGAGTCGGCGAGGATGAGAACGCTGACCGCTTTCACCCAGGACCCAGAAAAAGCTTACCACAAATAGGATTCTGTGAATGGATCGCATTTCACAGAATCTACAGACTAGAATGGATGCGTGGACATACCGTTCAGAACGCTATGAGTTTTGATTGCATTCAATAGTTTGTAAATAGTGTTTCTATTTCTAAAGATGATAGGTGATTTTAGTGCGCTCATTGGAATAATGAAAAACAACACTAGAAAGGATTTTGCTTTAGTTCTTTATTGTATTTGAAGCGGTTCCAAGTTGGAACTTCCAACGAAGAAAAAAACAAATTCTTGTTATTTTTTCATTATTCTTTCATAAATTCTCATATTTTTTGTGTTTTTTTATAAGTAAAAAAATTAAAGCCTCGTTTCTCGACATTCTTTGATTGATATTTTTTTAAATCAAATATACGGACCAGTGATGGAAGAATCATCATCAAAAGAAAAATGTTTGACGCTCATCAAGAAACATCGGTAAAAGGAATCTAAAAAAACATCATCTTGATTACTCAGCGGAATCATCAGGTGTAACGTTACACGTCGAAAAATGACCCGTCACTTTTTGTAGATGGGCAATGTTTGTAAACAAAACGAAACAAATAACTTTAAGTGGTGTACAAGGAAAATCACAACAATATTCCACAGGTTGATTTTATTCGAGAAGTTCGAGAGCGATTTTCTTTTGCGTGTTTCGCCTCCTCTCTCTCTTTCGCGGGAGAAGAAAGTTCACAAACGAAAATGATTTTTTTGTGATTATTCCATCCCTGATAAGGACTTTTGATTTGAAATGTCTTGTTTAGCTTCACTCTCAATATTTTTTCCCGCAATCATTAGCATTAGCATTAGCATTAGCATTTTAGGACGCCCTATCCACGGATGGCTCCACAACGCTTATCCCACTGTTTGGTCTGGTTGTGTTAGACCCTCATCCGGAACAATAATCCAACACGGGAGATACCATGTCTTCATCTTTTGATGAGTGTGTAATACAGCCCAGGGCATAAGGGGGTCCTTGCCGGGTCTAAGCTATCCTTTGGGGAGCGGAAGGAATATTAGTAAACACCTATCTAAAGTGCGCAAGGATCCCTACGACACCTTAGGGGTATAGTTGTTTGTAGGGAGGTTTTGGACTCAATGTTAGTAGAAAGGTAGGATCCTAGGATATACCTCGAAAGGTATTGCGGGTTGATAAAAAGTGGTTTAAATTTTGTTTTTGGTTAAACTCGCACAGCCGGCTGTACCGAGGAAAAGAATAAGATTTATAATGATATATATTTTATTTCAATAATAAAAACAAACGATCGGGTGTTTGGGGATGCAACTCGCCTAATTATTGTCTTATTTTGTGTGGAATGCGAATTAAACATAATTTAAAAGATGAAAGAAATTTAAACTCAAACAGCCGACCGAACAGAAAATCTACTTGTTATCTACCATTTTTTGAAAAATGCTACTGCTAAATTATATATTGTACGATCAGTTCCTAACTGGACTCGGTCGCTGCAAACGACCGACGACCCAACCGACCGATGAAGTAGGCGGCTGTCAGATTCGACAAATCAAACGTCAAACTTTTTTTCCACCAAAACGTCACAACTTCGTCGCAACAGTGAAACGTGTTAACTACAAAAGGAAGGTTTTTCTTCGATTTCCGAGGTTTCTGAGGTGTTTTGCATTAAATATTTAATTAAAATTTGATTGCAGTGATTTGTTTTGTACAACGTTTTGTTTGTTCTAGGTGCAGCGATGCAAAATTACATTCTCGAAAACATTCGAACGAGGCGAGCGCATCTTAATACAAAATGCCACTGCTTGTATGGACATTTTTTCCTCGGCCTTTCCCGATCCCAGCTGGCTGTTATTTACTCGAAATCTAAGACAACTATCAGCTCTTGGATCGCTGATTATGAACGAGAAGGGACGCTTCAAAAAACTAAGAAAAATCCGGCGCTGCGAAAGTTCGACTGTTACAAACGGCAATGGCTCGTTCAACAGTATAAAATAAACCCAATAATGTATCTTGACGAGGCTTGCCACAAATTCAAGTTGCATTTTGGGGTTAGCATTAGTGCAGCATCCGTTTTAAACATTCTTCACGAAAACAATTTGTCGTGGAAAGTCTTAGAACGACGAGCGATCCAGATTAAGGAGGACGACATTTTTAGATACGTGCGAGAGTTAAGGTGTTTTAGGTGGGATTTATTTAACTTAGTATTCTTAGACGAATCTGCATTTTTGAATAATGAAATGCTTCGTAAGCACGGGTACGGTACGGTCGGAGAAAGTTTGGTATTTAAGGGGGAATTCAGACGACTACCCAGAGTGTCATGTTTGACTTTTCTTGGCCAAAATGGAGTTATTGAAAACTTTGAAACTGAAGGCACGTTTACACGCCAAAAATTTTTTGAGTGCGTTAAAAGAATGGCGCTCCATCACAGTGAAATCCGCGCCTATCCGGGAAAGTTTTCGGTCTGGATTATGGATGGGGCGCGGATTCACTGTGATGAGTTCATAATTAAGTACTTACGATCGTTGGGCATCATTCCCATCTTCCTCCCTGCCTATTGCCCCCAATTCAATCCAATTGAAATCGTATTTGGATTGATTAAACGATCTCTTCAGCGTAGTTATAAAGAGAATAGTAAAATTCCGCTAAATGTTACGGTTAACGCTGAACTGACAAAATTTATTCAGTACGATTGCACAAATATATTTAAAAAGTGCGGGTATAATGCTGGTGGAGTTTTTGATGCTAAAAAGCAATAGAAAAATTAGTTTACTGTTAGGTAAGGGAAGAGAATGACATCGTAAATAAATAGAGAATGAACTGTAATCAAATTTTGGTCTTTTATTTAACGAGTAACAAAAGAAAAAATGTACTTCAAATTTCAGCGGGGCATATGCTCGTTATCATCAGCATTGGTAACTTGGCCTCCCAACTTGCGACTAAATTCAACTTCAACCGGTGGCAGGGAAGATTCAAACGCGTCCAACATAGCTGTGGTAGACTCTCCTTGAGCCTTTAGCTCTCGCGCCAGCTGCTGCAATTTGACTGCATTTTCGAAATTTTGATCCGCGAGCTCTCCGAAAACCTCCACCTTAGTGAAATAGCTGGTAAGAACGGTTCTGGCAACACTAAGACCCTGCCGTGTAGCGATCAGTTGTTCGCCCTCGGTTGTAGCAACACTCCGGAACAAGAAGAGGTAATCATCCGGTGGAGCTTCCCGCATCAGCTTTGCGCGCAAGTCAGCCGTGTGGGACAATACAAAGTTGGCCCATTTTTCCCAAGCTGAATGTAGCGCGGTGTAGTTTGGGTGGAGTTGTTTAAGCTCATCCATGCACTTGAACAGCTCCTCCGTTGATGGAGCGCCAGCTCGGTCCTTCTTCTCGGGGTTGAGTAGTTGCCTTTTAACCATTTCAAATATGGTGTTTGTCGTGATTGCGATGGAGTATTTAAATACATATACATGTATTTCTTTTCCTCTCCATGACACCAGGAGCTTCGAGTTCAGATTTTTGAAGGAATAATTTTTCCTCTGTTTCTCGTCTTTGAATGAAATAAACCTTTCAGCGTCACAGGGTTCTGGTTTATCCGTTGGACCCCACCTGACAATTGGTCCTCCCTCGATGGTTTCAACAATAACGTCCCGGGAAACGTGCGCGGAAGCATGTTCCCAGATATTTGCGGTAATCTCCGCCATGCTGTTTCCGGTTATATCTGCGGTGCAGATTGGGCCGGCGAGACGCTGCGACTTGAACATGCGTAAGTAGAAAACGCCGACGAAATGGAACTTAGTTTGGAACAGTTTCGCAGATGCAGTACTTAGCTCGAGGCACATGCTCGTCGGAACGGTTGCCTCATTGTATGAAGGTTCATCCTCCTCTTCAGATTCCTCCAAATATTCCGGGTTGGTTTCCGATTCCGTGTAGCTGAAAGGTTAATTGCGTTTTGCCGTTAAAGACTATCTAGTTTTACTAATGGATCATTTTTACCTGAGATTTAAAGGTGAAATTTCCAACACAGCTGATTCTTCAGCCTCAACTGGGGGGTTGTACTCGGGGTTGTACCTAATACAAATGTTGGAAAATGATTTGCTAAATAGTATAATAATCATCAATTTACATTTGCTGTTTACCTTTCTCCTTCGACTTCATCTTCCTGGCAAACGAGCGGATCAGACATTTTCCTCTTACTCATGGTTTATATTTCTCAGAAAATTCAATTTCCACTATTTAACTACATAAATTTAACGATCCTTAAGTCAATTAAACATACAAATCTAATCTAATAAGTAAAGTGAAAACTTTGAGAGCGATCACGAACGGATTCAACGCAATGTTTACAAACACCACAGATCAAAACAAAGCTTCGGGCTGCATGATGGCGGCAAAGTTCGGGGGGTAACGCAATGCGATATATGGATGATTTTTGTTTCAAATATTTATTTTTTATAAATTCTAGAGAATCATAAATATCTATTTATAAATGATTGATTTTTATGCTAGACATTGTTCCACGGAAAATACGAAGATTTTTAAAATGTTTTTTTTTAAGACCAGGGAGACTATTCAGGAACCCCTCGGCTCTGCACCGGTCGTTGTGAACCACCGCAGCAAAAATCAAGAAAATCCAGCTACCAGCTAAATCCACAATAAGCAAACAGGAATCGATACAGCAAATAACAAAAATCTATCATTTTATACTCGAATTAAGTGTTACATCATTAAATAAAACGCGGAAAAGAAATGTTATTAATATCAACCAGCAAAAAAGTTAAACTCGTTGCGACGATATTTTTCGCTGAACTCTTTTCACTTCGTTTTTCGCCAAAACCGAGCACGAAGCAGCCTGCCGATCGAAGCAAGCCTTGCGAGGGCAAGCGCACCGGCGGAACTGGCCGGTTTTCTTTCATTTTTCACTTCTTTTTTTCCTTTTTCTCCAAAACCGAGCACGAAACAGCCTGCCGATCGAAGCAAGCCTTGCAAGGGCAAGCGAACCGGCGGAACTGGCCGGTTTTCTTTCATTTTTCACTTCTTTTTTTCCTTTTTCGCCAAAACCGAGCACGAAACAGCCTGCCGATCGAAGCAAGCCTTGCAAGGGCAAGCGAACCGGCGGAACTGGCCGGTTTTCTTTCATTTTTCACTTCTTTTTTTCCTTTTTCGCCAAAACTGAGCACGAAACAGCCTGCCGATCGAAGCAAGCCTTGCGAGGGCAAGCGCACCGGCGAAACTGGCCGGTTTTCTTTCATTTTTCACTTTTTTTTTTTTCCTTTTTCGCCAAAACCGAGCACGAAACAGCCTGCCGATCGAAGCAAGCCTTGCAAGGGCAAGCGCACCGGCGGAACTGGCCGGTTTTCTTTCATTTTTCACTTCTTTTTTCCTTTTTCGCCAAAACCGAGCTCGAAACAGCCTGCCGATCGAAGCAAGCCTTGCAAGGGCAAGCGAACCGGCGGAACTGGCCGGTTTTCTTTCATTTTTCACTTCTTTTTTTTCCTTTTTCGCCAAAACCGAGCACGAAACAGCCTGCCGATCGAAGCAAGCCTTGCAAGGGCAAGCGAACCGGCGGAACTCATTTTTTTTTCCCGCAATCATCTAACTAAAACTATACCACCCGTGAACATTCAAAATAAAATAGTTTGGACATTATACAACATATATTGAGGTAAAAATGTATCAAACAAGATATAAATAAAACAATATAATCTTACAAGATTTTTTTTACTGAAATCCAGATAAAAAAATAAGTGGGAATTTGATTTAAATTTGGCAATTTTGACAGCGACTGCAAAGTTCAAGCAACACTTTTAACTTTGCAATCGTTGTCAAAGTTGAAAAGTGAATGAAAAAAAACCTTTTTGTGTTTAAATTAACCTCTAGTTTGACGTCAATCAAAGACTCAATTAACGCTCAATAACAGAGTTACACATAAAACAAGTAAATTGTTTATTTTGCACAAAAATATCAATATTTTTTAAATGTTACGTGACCAAAATATTCTCTACTGTTGAGAACATACCAGAAAAAAGTAATAATAACTATTTTTTTTACCATAGAATGTTGGTGACATTTTTACGTAATCCATTGCTTCTGCAAGCTTCTGAAAAATATGTTTAAGAATAGTTCTTTTAAACCAGGGGTGCTCACAGTTTTTAAATAGCGGGCCAAATTTGAAAGCTAACATGAGCTTGCGGGCCACATGTGAATTTTATTTTATTTTAAACAAATAAATTACGTTATTTAAATTTATAAAACTGAAAAAAATCAGATGATATTTTTTGATTGCATGTATTTTTTACAATTTCGTCATTTACATGACATTCTTCCAACAGTTTTTTTTTATGAAAAACTGAAATAGCCACGAAATCAACATTTCTATGAAAAAAAGTGTTTTAAAATCATGACACACCAGTGCACTTGATTTTCAATCGCATGTTTAAATAATCCTAGTTTTGAAGGAAAAAGTATTTTTTGCGGAACAGTCTGCCCATGTTCGCATAAATGTCCCATATGCAAAAACAGCAACCTGAGAAAAACGCATTTGAAGTTTGTCCCATACATAAGGCTACGTGTTAATTTTTTGCGAAAAAACTGGATTTCCTCCTGATTTCTAGAACAAAGTACTGGATGTTATAGGCTTTTTGGAAAGAGCACACGATTTTGAACCAAACTGCACCAATAACTCAAAATCGATGAAAATGCATATGGGACATTTATGCGATCAGGGGCAGAGTAACTGTGTTGAAATTTATCAAAAAATTCAAAATATTTTTCAACTGGTTCAATCATGCTTAAAAGTATTGAGCAACACATGAAAATGCATTTTAAATTGATTTCAGTCAATTGCACGTCTAGTTTCACTAAAATGTTGCAGTTTAAAAAAAAATGCTTTTTGTTCTCTGATTTTTCGACAAAATTTTGAAATGGGCCCCATAAATTTAAAAGTATTTGCAACGGCCTAAAGTGCAACTATAATGATAAATCGTTGCAAATGGATATATTCAACAATTATTCCTTCAATTTCAATAAAATTTGAATAAATTTGGTCTGCCTCAACCAAATGTTAATAAGTATGGAATACATATGTTTTTGTTATTTTTAAAGTTTTCTACTTTAATCAAGTTTGAACGATTTATAACTGATTTTCAAAAATGTTTGATGAAAATTTTTACGAAATTGCAATTTTCAATCACGTTTAAACTTTCAATAAGTTAGATTTTTTAACAAAAATTATTTGTGTCGGCTTTCATATAACCGTCATCACGGGTGACATTGGGTCTGGGGGGTGAGATTGGGTCGCTCAAAAATTCTGAAATTTTAAAGACTCAATCTCACCCCCAGACCCAATGTCACCTCTGATGGCTATACCAAAAATATAAAGGGTTCCCAAAATCTAAAAGTATACCTTAATTTTTGAAAATCATAAAATAGCTTTACAGATGGGTCAAAGTGCAATTTTACATGATCTTTCAAAATGGTCCCGCGGGCCATAAAAAATCACCTCGCGGGCCACGTTTGGCCCGCGGGCCATACTTTAGTCACCCCTGTTTTAAAGTGAGCAATTCTCAACGAAATCGAACATTTTTGTGCATTTTTATTATGCTTTTTTTTGGCCCAAAGTGGGGTCCTTCCCTATGAAGCCATTTGTGATTGGTTCACTCATACAAGTCTCCATACAATTCTGGCAGCTGTTCATACAAAAACGGTAAATTTTCGAAAATTTTAATCTTCTGAAGGAATTTTTGATCGATTTTGTTCGGCACTTCGGCAAAGTTGTAGGTATTGATGAGCACTATTCAGAAAAATAATGTCACAAAATGGCTCCTCGGGCAATTGCGAAGCCCCTCAAAAAGTTTGAAAATACAAGTGAAGTCCATTTTCGGAATTTGAAAAGAGTCTCAGAAAAACGTGTAATGGAGATTTTTGTTTTTTCATGTGACTTTGGCAATTTTACAATTGAATACTTTTTATGTCAAAATAAGAATGCAGTTATTATCGTAGTGTAAAAAATATGATTTACGCAATTTACTACTACTTAAAAACTAATCATTTCTTTTTTATGGTAAAAAATGTTTATCACAAAAAAATAACCAGTAAAATATGACAAACAAGAAAAGGAACAAGTTAAATGCAAAAAAAAATATTTCAAATGAATAAAGAAAATATAAAATAAAAAAGTAAATAATTCTGTCAAATAAAAAATGCTTAACACGACCTCTTGACAAGAGGAAAATTGACAATTTTCTTTGGAAAAAAATATAACACTGAAGGGTAAAATATTCATATTAAAACCAAGTCAATTACATGCCATTCAAGATATGTATCAGCAGAAATTGTAGCAACAGTCCGATTTGATCTCATTCAAACTTTGCTTAGAACAAACATTAGTCTAAACTTGAACTTAGCCAGATGGTATGTGCTCTTGTTTGCCTAGTTTAATTTGCAGTGCGACACATCGCACGGGCAGTTCTTGACTTATATTTGGCTCATCAAACAGAGTAGTGTAAATATCTCTTCCACTTCCTGATGACCCATAGCGAAGCGTCACTTTAGTGCTTTATTCGATGCTCGCTGATTCCACATTTTCTGAATATAAAAGACTCACTAATTTCTTGAGTGATCATTCGAGCTCGATCGTCATTTCCAGCAACTTCAAAAATGTTCTCCAAATTGGTTCTTATCTCTATGCTAGTTTGCTTAGGTGAGTACATTACTTAAATTAATCCAAATTTGAGAAATAATCAAACTCTCTTCAACAGCTCTGGCCGCCGATCGCAAACTCAAGGCTCGTGAAATTGAGCCCGGCACCTTCCAGCCGTTCCAGGCAGCCTCAACCGAGGAGGACAACTTCCAGCTCTCGGCGGAACACCGCGACTTCCAGGCACCGTACCATTACGAGAAACCTGCCGCCGACGAGCCCCAAGAACCGGTGGAGCCCATCGGGGAAGTCGAAAACGATTACTTGCCACCGCCGGTGGTGGTGGTCAAGGATGGACCAATCGACGATTATCTGCCCCCGAATGTGGCCAAGCGGCAAGCGGGAAGATTTCGGGTGAAGCTGTGAGTGGTGTTTGTGAAAAATTTTGTTTGAAGTATTTTCTAGCAATGTTGCTGTTGGGAATAAAAAGTACAAAATATACTGGAATTATTAATTATTAACTTACGAAATGGCCACCGGTTCCGACGAGACGATCTCCCGGATCTTTTCACAGCCCAGCGTGGCGATGTACGCTATCGAGTACGCTTCCTGCCAGCTCGGGTAGGGCTCCATCCGGACCAGCACCGTGTACGTAAACAGCACCAGAAAGAACACGTACGCCATCTGCAGAGATTTCAGAAAGGAGTGGCGAGGGCGCATAATTAAATTCAAATTAATTACTGATAGCTGGAAGGGAGAGAGGGCCGAGACTTACCGAATCTGCCCAAAACTTGGTAATGGGCGCCGTGTAGAACTCGTAGAACTTCTTCTTCAGCTTCAGCGGCCTATGGCGCATGTCGTGGTCGTACATGTAGTCCTTGTACTGGGTGTTCTCCGAATCCGTCAGCGAAACCTTTCCGAGTGGGGGGACGAAATCGATTAGAACGGTTGAAAATGTTATGTTGAAGCAAGAATAAAGTTTCACACAATCAATACAATACGGGTAAAAATCACACGAAACGTGACAAACCGTTCGAATCAATTCAGTTTTGATGCACGAAGCCAACCAATTATTGAGAAGCGAAGTTTTTAAAAGAATTTTGCATTTCAACCCTGAAATCACAAGCTACTTTACTGACTTTTTTTAACAAAAAAAAAAAAAAACTAATTAAGTAGAATTTTGAAATCAAAGCCATGCCAATCGATGCTTAAAAAGTGTTATTATTATCACTACCAAACGAATATATCACTCGATAAAATGATTCCCAACATACTGAACTAGTGTCTTAAATGTAATCAAACCAACATTAAGAGTTTAGAAAACTAACGATATCACAATAAACACGAAACACGATTGAGCTACAATATTGTGCGAAGAATCAAGTCAGAAACTCTAAAGGAACAAATCTGATGAAACTAACTTTTGCCTTCAGACATCCGGTCAGACCTACCTATAAAATTTAATTTGCAAAAGTTTAGAACTAGTTTGTGCTAGGGACGTGAACTGATAAACTCGATTGAGCTACAATATTGTGTTTACTTGTAACAACTTAATGCTACGGTTCTAATAAACTTGTGAAGAAACAGTTCCTAAAAATATTCATTTTTAAATCGAATCTTCATTGATTGTCAAAAATGTTTAATAGCAATTTTGAAATAAACATCTATTAAACTTCACCAAACCAATGATGTTTAGATTAACTAAAGATCAAGTTGAATTTGCTAAAATATTAACTAATAATTCTAAGCTACAAAAATCTAAATTGGTGCAAGCTACAAATAAGACTACAAATTTTGTTGTGCATGATAGAGTTGTGATAGAGCTCAATTTTCAACTGTGAACTAAAAAATCAAAAACTAAAAACTCTCTTGTAGGTTATGTGGTTATAAAAGTGACTTGTGAGTATTTTTTTCATACATTTTTCCTTAAAAAATATATTTTAAATGTTTTTCAACACAGTTAAATCTGCAAAAACCCCCCACCCCACTCTAGAGCATCTCAATTAATCTCAGTGATGCCAGCTGAAGGCTCATCATGGCTGTGGATTAGTTCACTTCAGCCCGGAAATCTCCCAAACAAATCAGCCCCTGATTGAAGTAAATTTCATTTAAAGACTACCAGCCAAATCCACGCCCTCCGCTGGATGCAAATTAATTTAAAACGCTTTCCTTCGCCAGCAGATTTTCAACAGGTGAGCCTGGAGAAAGTTTTACTACCCAGTGAGAGGTGGGGATAACGTTTTGGAGGGGACGTGGGCTGTAATAAATTTTAGTCTAGGTAATTGCTCGAAATAGAGATAAGCGCGAAAACGTAAGGGAACGTTTTTGCTAAATGATCCGTTAATAAATTTAATAATTTTTCAAAAACTATGAAAAAAATCCGACACTCCAGTTCTGATTTTCTTTACCTGTGAAAAATTCTCCAGAATTTCAATTTCAAATGGGTAATTCTCCACCAACTCACACAGCAGTTGCCCCGACCCCTCTTCGATTTGCGTGAAACTTTGTGCTAAGGGGTAACTTTTGCCCCCGATCACGAATTTGAGGTCCGTTTTTTGATATCTCGTGACGGAGGGGTGGTACGACCCCTTTAATTTTTGAACATGCGAAAAAAGAGGTGTTTGTCAAAGGGACTTTTATGTAAAATTAGACGCCCAATTTGATGGCGTACTCAGAATAAAAAAAAAACATATTTTTCATCGAAAAAAAACACTAAAAAAGTTTTAAAAAATCTGCCAGTTTCCATTACTCGACTGATTTTTTTTTTGGAACATGTCATTTTGAGGGAAATTTAATGTACTTTTCGAATCAAAATTGACCCAGAAGGGTCATTTTTTCATTTAGAACAAAATTTTTCAGAAGAGCAGACAATTACAAAAATGTTGATAAATAAACATACAGCCATTCCACGTCAAACAGGAAGTCTCCAAATCAAAAGTGCTCCGATTTAGCTCAAATTTGGAGTGGGGGTTCTTTGGCCCCAATTATTAGACCCGTATTTTTTTGTTTGGCGATTAGGGTGCTCCTATCCGAAATAGGGTGGTCCAAAAAATTGCGTTTTTCGTCGATTTTCGCAAAAACCACATTATCATATCTCCGGAACGGCTGAACCAATTTTGGAGCGCCACAATTCAAAAGAAAGGTTATTAGTTGGGCTTTTAAGGAAAAATATTTTGAAGTCCAAAAAAAACCAGCTGAATATTTGAAAAGGTCCTATGAAAATTTCATTTGCCGATTTCAAGGTCTCGGGACCAAAGAGCCCATGTCTGAAAATATTTTTCCCTGATTCCTTGTAATATTTTACATAACATATCAAAAAATTGCGAATATCCATTAACACGTTTCGGAGATATGATTTTTTTAACATAAAAACTGGGTTTTTCGACGCGCCGCGCGCAAAAACGGGAAAATGACGGAAACGGGTAAAAACCAACTTTTTTCACTAAAACTGCGATAACTTGAAAATTTCAGCGATGACCTATACATGTCTGGGTACCAAAAGTTGCGTCTTTCAATTACGGCTTGGATGATTCTGAGAACTTTAGGTTTTGGATGAAACACCCTAGTCTATATATCAAAATTTTCGTAATTGTTTGCTCTAAAACAGGGGTGCCCAACCTTTTGGCCCTGCGGGCCAGATCTGATTTTTCTGAAGCAGTAGCGGGCCGGAATTAATATTTGATAAAAGATTACACATTTTTTACATTTTCTTATGATTGGGTTCTTTTAAAGCAAATACATAAAAGAACTAATGTTGCAAATATGATTTAAAAAATGAAAAACAAAGATAACATTCAAAAATTAGTTTATTTGACTTATTTTGATTTTTGCTTGTTTAAAATTGTTTAGATATTGTTTTTGACGATTGCAGTTAAATACCTTGATATATTTTTTTATATATATAAAAAAAACATTCATATTTCAATGATCGTTGCAATTTTTTGAAGTTTGGTTACATTTTTCAATATTTTAAAAATATTTCCGGCGATCTATTTTCGGTATGAATATTTTGATTTTTAAGCTTTTTTTTAACTTTATCACTGTAAAGTTGTTCTGGAAAAATACATTAGTTTTGCTTACTTATTTATTTAAAAAATAGAAAATAGAAAAAAAAAGTCAAATTGAAGTTAACACAGTCAAAACTGAAAGAAATAACATTTAGTCTCTTTTTGTAAATTTTAAGACAACAATCCAAGTTTTTTCATAAATTTTACAATTTTACGTTGAAATTTGATCTCAAGCTTATTTTTTTAATTCAGACAATAATTAATTTATTTAATACTAAATGAACAGCCTATAGGGCCGGTCATAGAAAAATTTTAAAAAGCCGTCGCGGGCCGGATGAAATGGCTTCACGGGCCGGACGTTGGGCAGGCCTGCTCTAAAACTTTGTAGAACATTGTTACACTCTAAAAAATAACACTGCAAAGTTAGAAAAAACACGAAATTTTAAAATGATTTTTTTTCTAAATGAAAAAATAACCCTTCTGGGTCAATGTAGATTCGAAAAGTACATTAAATTTCCCATAAAATGAAATGTTCCAAAAAAATTTGCAGTCAAGTAACAAAAAATGGGAAAATTTTTAAAACTTTTTTGGTGTTTTTTTTCGATGAAAAATACGTTTTTTCGGAATTCTGAGTACGCCATCAAATCGGGCGTCTAATTTTACATAAAAGTCCATTTGACACTAAATTTCTATCTCATCACCAGGCTGCAAATTTTCAGGCTGCAAATTATTGTAAAGCACCTATTTTTTCGCATTTTCTAAAATGGAAGGGGTCGTTCCGTCACGAGATATCAAAAAACAGACCTCGGATTCGTGATCAGGGACAAAAGTTACCCCCTTAGGACAAAGTTTCACGCAAATCGAAGAGGGGTCAGGGCAACTTTCCCCGATTTCGTGTGAGTTGGTAAAGAATTAACCTGTTTTTAGTTTTTAGTTTTCAGTTTTTAGTTTTTAGTTTTTAGTTTTTAGTTTTTAGTTTTTAGATTTTAGTTTTTAGTTTTTAGTTTTTAGTTTTTAGTTTTTAGTTTTTAGTTTTTAGTTTTTAGTTTTTAGTTTTTAGTTTTTAGTTTTTAGTTTTTAGTTTTTAGTTTTTAGTTTTTAGTTTATAGTTTTTAGTTTTTAGTTTTTAGTTTTTAGTTTTTAGTTTTTAGTTTTTAGTTTTTAGTTTTTAGTTTTTAGTTTTTAGTTTTTAGTTTTTAGTTTTTAGTTTTTAGTTTTTAGTTTTTAGTTTTTAGTTTTTAGTTTTTAGTTTTTAGTTTTTAGTTTTTAGTTTTTAGTTTTTAGTTTTTAGTTTTTAGTTTTTAGTTTTTAGTTTTAGTTTTTAGTTTTTAGTTTTTAGTTTTTAGTTTTTAGTTTTTAGTTTTTAGTTTTTAGTTTTTAGTTTTTAGTTTTTAGTTTTTAGTTTTTAGTTTTTAGTTTTTAGTTTTTAGTTTTTAGTTTTTAGTTTTTAGTTTTTAGTTTTTAGTTTTTAGTTTTTAGTTTTTAGTTTTTAGTTTTTAGTTTTTAGTTTTTAGTTTTTAGTTTTTAGTTTTTAGTTTTTAGTTTTTAGTTTTTAGTTTTTAGTTTTTAGTTTTTAGTTTTTAGTTTTTAGTTTTTAGTTTTTAGTTTTTAGTTTTTAGTTTTTAGTTTTTAGTTTTTAGTTTTTAGTTTTTAGTTTTTAGTTTTTAGTTTTTAGTTTTTAGTTTTTTAGTTTTTAGTTTTTAGTTTTTAGTTTTTAGTTTTTAGTTTTTAGTTTTTAGTTTTTAGTTTTTAGTTTTTAGTTTTTAGTTTTTAGTTTTTAGTTTTTAGTTTTTAGTTTTTAGTTTTTAGTTTTTAGTTTTTAGTTTTTAGTTTTTAGTTTTTAGTTTTTAGTTTTTAGTTTTTAGTTTTTTAGTTTTTAGTTTTTAGTTTTTAGTTTTTAGTTTTTAGTTTTTAGTTTTTAGTTTTTAGTTTTTAGTTTTTAGTTTTTAGTTTTTAGTTTTTAGTTTTTAGTTTTTAGTTTTTAGTTTTTAATTTTCAGTTTTTATTTTTTTTAATGTCGATTTGCGAATACGTATAAAATTACAACTCGTCATTTTTTTTATTATTTCTCAATCGAAAGACTTAAAAAATAATTCAATGATTAATAAAATAACACAAAGATCTGGGGTTTTTTTCGGGATCTCAAGATGAGTCTGAATGGACTCTAATCGATATCAATTTTTCTTTCAAACGATTGGACGACATGACATCCATAACTTTAACTAAAACACGCTTAAATACTACAACTAGGTAAATCGAGGAAGGACGCCAATCTTGTTCGGGGGGATTAACGAAATTTTGTAAGGTTTTACCACACACTGTTTAGGGTGAGGTGGATGGGGCACATCAGAAGTCACAATTTGCACAAGTGTACACAGAAACAGGTTAGGAAAAAACAGAATTCAGAGGTGAAGAAAGGGTGAAGCAATAGTGAAGTGAGGCAAAGTTTGAAACAAGAGGACAGATTTTGAAAAGTAGAACAATAGCAGTGTCTTGGACGGTCTTAGGTAGGGTCAACACCAGGGGAGAATTTGTTTAGTTGGGTGGCAGCAGGGGGGGCGGGGGATTCTTAGTTACAAAAAGCAGACGAATACACACAAAACTTACTTTTCCATTTTCCTGCACTTTGGTATCTTTCATAGAGTACGTGTCGGACAAAAGCGCCTGAGAAGCGAGCGAGTTGAGGGGGGTTGGGGCGTTTTCACGATTACGGTTTTAATTGGAAAGTTCATTTACATGTTGTGTAGTTGTTGCACAGTGGTTGCCGTTGTCACACAAAGTCAAAGACAAAGACAAACGAACGATAGTTTTTTTGTGTTTTTGTTTTGCGATGAATTTCGATGTTTTTATTACATGTTGTATGTTTGTTTTAGTGTGGAGTATATTTTTTTTGCGATCCAGAAAGGGGAAAAAGAAAGAGAAACAGAGAAAAAACTTTGTTAGACAATTTCAGAGTATGTGTGTGGTACGTGTGTGAGCGTGTGGACGTGTGAGTTTGTGCGTATGTAACATGTGTCTGAAACGGATTAACATTTTCTAGATTCTAGGGGAGTTTTGCAGAAACTGTGAGTACAAATCGGAACTAGCCACGTGTGTTCTAGCAGGACAGTCATGGAACATGGTGGGGGTTGGGGTAAGAAGACTAGATGAAATTTTTGTACAGGGAGAATTAGACCTAAACTAAGTTTGCGGAGGGTTAGAAACAGCTATACTAGCGCAGATTAAATATTCTCGCAATATTGACTGAAACCCAGATGGTTTGAAGCTTTAAATGACATAGATGGTATCATTAACCGTGATTCACCTATTGAGTTTCAACTAACTTTTGACCAATTTTGATTTTAATATTTTTTTCATTTTTTGTAAGATGCAACTCTTGCCTGTCAAAGTAATAAAAATAAAGCGTTCAAAATATCGCTTAAAATCAGTTTTGCAATTTTCTAAAATATAAAAATACTAAACTAGCAATTGTATAACGTTCCCAAGAAACACTTTTGCCATCATTTTCTATTCTCCAAAAAAGATCAGAATTTTAAAATCATTTGGTTGTATAGATATTGAGTAAAGATTACTTCTGTAAGAGACTTTTATTTTTCCAGTGATGCCTCATTGTATCTTATATCAAAAAATCAAATTCGAATATATTGAACCTATTTTATTGAAAATAATATTATAATGAATGATCATTTCAAATTGTCACAATAATAATCTGGTTTAATGAAAAAGTCAACGCGTTTTGAGAGGGAGTCTGCATCGCAAACTTTAACATATTATATCAATAAATGTTGTGAAACTAAATTAGCAGAATTCCAAGATTGGTTTTTTTTTAAATAAAAACTGGGTTTTTCATGAAAACAGATAGGTAGAGAAAATGGGAAAAAATCCTTTTGTCACTAAAACTACGGTTTATATGTAATTTAGATGAAATTACATAGAGAAAGAGCTCGATTGCCTGTACATTTTCGGGTACCAAAAATTGCAAGACGCAAAATGATTTAAAAAAAGTTGGTTTGATTTTGACATCTGAGCAATTCTCTACCAAAACCGGAAATGGATTCTATTTGTATTTTTTAATTTGGCTCAAACTTTGTGGGGGCCTTCCCTATGACCAAAGAAGCCATTTTGCATCATTAGTTTGTCCATATAATTTTCCATACAAATTTGGCAGCTGTCCATACAAAAATGATGTACGAAAATTCAAAAATCTGTAACTTTTGAAGGAATTTTTTGATCAATTTGGTGTCTTCGGCAAAGTTGTAGGTATTGTTAAGGACTATTTAGAAAAAAATAGGTACACGGAAAAAAAAATTTCCCGATTTTTTTATTAACTTTTTTTTCACAAAAACTCAAATTCCCAAAATACGTATTTTTTGATTTTCGAGATTTTTTGATATGTTTTAGGGGACAAAAATCCGCAACTTTTGAGCTATAGAGAAACATGGTCAAAAAATCTGCCGCCGAGTTATGATTTTTTGAAAAACTGGTGATTTTTGGAAAAAATCGAAATTTCATACATAAAATTTTTTTGACCTCATTTTTTTATGCAAAATTGAATTTGCAATCGAAAAGTACTTTACAGATTTTTTGATAAAGGGCTCCGTTTTCAAGATATAGCCACCGAAAGTTTGATTTTAGCGAAATATTTGCAGTTTTTCAATTTTTAAAATTAGTGACCATGAGTGACCATTTCTAAAAATATTTTTTTTGAAAGGTTCAGAAAATTTGCTATAAAATTGTCTAAGAGACATTGAAGATTGGACCTCTGGTTGCTGAGATACAGCGGCTTAAAGAAAAAGAAACACGAAAATTGAAGTTTTCTAAGTCTCACCCAAACAGCCCACCATTTTCTAATGACGATATCTCAGCAATTAATGGTCCGACTTTCAATGTTAATACATGAATCATTCGTGAAATTTTCCGATCTTTTCGAAAAAAAATATTTTGAAAAAAAATAAATCAAGACTAACATTTTAAAAGGGCCAAACTTTGAATATTATGCCCATTAAAAATGCTAGTATTGATTTATTTTTTTTCAAAATATGTTTTTCGAAAAGATCGGAAAATTTCACGAATGTTTTATGTATTAACATTGAAAATCGGACCATTAGTTGCTGAGATATCGTCATTAGAAAATGGTGGGCTGTTTGGGTGAGACTTAGAAAACTTCAATTTTCGTGTTTCTTTTTCTTTAAGCCGCTGTATCTCAGCAACCAGAGGTCCAATCTTCAATGTCTCTTAGACAATTTTATAGCAAATTTTCTGAACTTTTCAAAAAAAATATTTTTAGAAATGGTCACTCATGGTCACTATTTTTAAAAATTGAAAAACTGCAAATATTTCGCTAAAATCAAACTTTCGGTGGCTATATCTTGAAAATGGAGCCCTTTATCAAAAAATCTGTAAAGTACTTTTCGATTGCAAATTCAATTTTGCATAAAAAAATGAGGTCAAAAAAATTTTATGTATGAAATTTCGATTTTTTTCAAAAATCACCAGTTTTTCAAAAAATCATAACTCGGCGGCATATTTTTTGACCATGTTTCTCTATAGCTCAAAAGTTGCGGATTTTTGTCCCCTAAAACATATCAAAAAATCTCGAAAATCAAAAAATACGTATTTTGGGAATTTGAGTTTTTGTGAAAAAAAAAGTAATAAAAAAATCGGGAAATTTTTTTTTCCGTGTACCTATTTTTTTCTAAATAGTCCTTAACAATACCTACAACTTTGCCAAAGACACCAAATTGATCAAAAAATTCCTTCAAAAGTTACAGATTTTCGAATATTTACGTACCATTTTTGTATGAACAGCTGCCAAATTTGTATGGAAATTTATATGGACAAACTAATGATGCAAAATGGCTTCTTTGGTCATAGGGAAGGCCCCCACAAAGTTTGAGCCAAATCAAAAAATACAAAAAATAAAAATGGTCGAAATCGGCCGGTTTTGTAGAGAATTGCTCATCTTTACACATGTTATTTATTTTTTCACGCAAAAAATACAATTTTTTTTTTATGGAAAAAGCTCTTAAAAAAAATTTGATTATTGTAAAAATATATTTTTTTGACTTTGAAAGTGTAATAGATACTTTCAATCAAAATCATAAAAAAAATCAAATATTTAAATTATAAATTTTACGGAGTAAAGTTGCCTTGTTACTGTAGAGCAATTCTCTACGAAATCGGCATTTTTTTTTTGAATTTTAATTTTTGTATTTTTTAATCCGGCTGAAACTTTTTTTTTGCCTTTGGTATGCCCAAAAAAAACATTTTGCATCATTAGTTTGTACATATAATTTTTCAAACAAATTTTTCAGCTGTCCATTCTAAAATGATATATGAAAATTCAAAAATCTGTATCTTTTGAAAGATTTTTTGTATGGATTTGGTGTCGTCGGCAAAGTCAAAGGTATCGATAAGGACTACATTTGAAAAAAATGATACACGGTAAAAAAATTTTTGGTGATTTTTAGTTTCACATTTTGTCACTAAAACTTGATTTGCAAAAAAACACTATTTTTAATTTTATTTTTATTTTTTGATGTTTTAGGGGACATGAAATGCTAGTTTTTCAGAAATTTCCAGAGCGGGCAAAAAATCTTTGCCCGAGTTATGAATTTTTGAATCAATACTGATTTTTCCAAAAATCGAAATATTGGTCGCCCAAAATTTTTAAAATCATTTTTAGATGTGAAATCAAATTTGCAATCAAAAAGTACTTTAGTGAAATTTTGATAAAGCGCACCGTTTTCAGGTTATAGCCATTTCAGGTAACTTTTTTGAAAATAGTCGCAATTATTTTTTTAAAAAAATAAGTGACCTTGTTTGCCCAATATTTTTGAGGAGCTGAGAAAATTCTCTATATTTTGCCTTATTGAACTTCGTTGATACGACCCTTAGTTGCTGAGATATTTCTATGCAAAGATTTTTAAGGAACACAGGAAAATTGATGTTTTCTGAGTCTCACCCAATCAACCCTAAATTTTCTAATGTCCATATTTCAGCAACTAATGGTCTGATTTTCAATGTTAAAATATGAAACATTCATGAAATTTTCCGATCTTTTCGAAAACAATATCATTTTTTAAAATTAAGACTAACATTTTCAATGGGCGTAATATTGAACGTTTGCCCTTTTGAAATGTTAGTCTTGATTTAAAAACAATTTGTTTATTTTTTTTATTTTTGTGCTATTTATGTTTGTGATTTGAAAGTTTAATCTAAGAGCACCTAATTTTACATTATTTTTAAAGACACTTTAGGTATTTACATGGCTTGACATGTAATATTTTTTCTTTATAATTGTGATTCAAAAAATTACACCGAATGGAAAAATAGTCCTCTTAATGGAATAGTCAAATCACGTGGAAATGTAGTGAATTTAGAGCTGAAATTCAATGTTAGCTGGTGTAGACGTAAATTTTGAATGTTTCCATGTAATTTGATTTAAAATCCCAAGCAACTACCATTTCAAAATTCAAAATCAGGTGTGTATAAAATAAATATTAATCGAGCATGTTTTGTTTGTACTTGATTTTCATCAAATAACAGCTCAATTTTAAAAAAATATCAAAAAAGCGCAAACAATTCGAAATTTGATTATTTTGACTTTACATTCTTATTTTTTGTTTTTTTTTTGTATTGTAAATTTAATGAGCACAAAATGATAATACAGAAAATGATAAAAACAACATATTTACATAAATTCAAACTCTAGCAGTAGTATCAGTGTACGAAATGATGTGCAACATAGAAACCAAAAAAAACATGATCGTGATACCAAGCAGCACCAAAATGCACAAACATCAAGTGAGAACGTGAAAAGGATAACTTTGAGAAATACAGAGAAAAGAAAAAAGACATAAAAAAGCGCAAAACATTCTACAAGTGGCCGAGCCTTCTGAAATATGTTAGGGAGGACAACCAAGTGCGAGTCCTTACTACAGAGCAGAGAGAGAGAGGCTACTCTAAAGGGGAGGTGAAGATAACAAGTGAAACGGAGTGTATAAGTGGAGGTGAAAACCACGACTACTACAGAAGAAATTTGGAGCGATTGAGGGTGGAGGTGGGTGTTCAAGAAGGCTGTGTTGAAAGTCAACGAGTTCCAAGTGTTCTAGTACCTGCGCGGTCGACGTCGAGTTCTGATCGACAGCAGGTTTCTCATTTGGAGTGGAAATCTCTAGTGCTTTCTGGAGAGGTGGAAATTTAAGGTGAGGGGGTGGAGCAGGCAAATTTCGCGGGGTTCGATCACCAATTGCAGGGGGAGGGGGATGTTGATATCCAACAAATTAACACCAAAATTACAAGTGATTACGAACGGGTTTCAACCGTAGTAAAGTGTTAGTTTTGTGTGTGGGCAGAGTTAAAGAACGTCGTCCAACAAGAGTTTTGATTTCGAGGTGGGTTGGGTTTAAAAAGGGAAGAGAAAACAGATTTAGATTCGTAATTAGGCTTCGAAAGTTTGAGTGCGTCGAGATTGAGGCTCGAGTGGGTTCAGAAAAAAGGGGGAGAAGGGGAAGGAGTGGGGCGGACTCACCTCTGCGTCCGGATTGTGCTTGCCGTTGTCGTCGTAGTCCAGACACTGGTTCTCGAGGTGTTCCTCCTCGGTTTGGGGCATCTTTTGGAGCTCCTCCTTCGATTTGAAGTCCAGCTTCTTGATGAAGGGTGGCACCAGTAAACCTAATATTACCTGTGGAAATTTGAGTTTTATTCAATGCAACTTTTCAAAAATAGTAACAAGTGTAATCTGGCTAGAGTTACCTTAAGATTAGTGTTCTTCCTCGTTCGCAGCCCGCCCATCCACAGATCCGCCAGGATGACCTGACTGCAGGGGTGGGCCAGAATCGCCCGGTGGTTGGCCGCCACCGCCAGCGAGAGGCAGCTTTGGCTAGACCAGGACTGCAGTTCGCACGTCAGCAACCGCTGGGCCCGTTCCGCATCCTGGCGGTAGCAAAAATCCAACAGCTTAAGGCCCTTGCTCTCGAACTCCTTCGCGTAACTGCGCAACTCCTCGTAGATCTCCGTGTCCAGATCGTCGTCCGCCGCTTCGTGAGCCATCGCTTTGTACAGCTTGCAGGCGACCAGCGATTTGGCCAGCGCTTCTTCGCCGTGCGTCCACATGAGCAGTGCCATCTGCTGTCGTTTGGTGAGCACCGCCCAGATGAGGAGTTCGTTAAACGGGAACTCAAACAGTGCCATATCCGAGGTAACTGGTAGCAGTCCGGTCACCAGACTCATCGAGTTGACGCCGGCACTGCGCGCAAACGTCGAAGGTTTCCGGTGGGTGTTGACGTAGCTGTTCATGACCTTGGCGTAGATTGGCCGGAATTTCCGCCGCGTATAATAAGACCGATAGGCCCCGCCCATCAGTTTGTTTATCACTAACCCTATGTCGTGCAACGTGTAAATGTACCCTTTCGGTATGTGAGGTCGAACGTCCCTCAAGATGTACCCCAGGGTGTTCGCTGGTCCGTGCTTCGTATTGTACAACTCTTCCAACCGTGGAATCGTCAGGAACTTTCGCATCGAGACTCCATTTTCCAGCAGCAACTTCACAAAGTCTATCCGATCGTGCTCCAGCGCTTGCATCATCGCCTCGTCCAGCGCTCCGTGGGGCCACTCCTGGCCGTAAACAAAAATTTCCGACCGGGCAATGTCCACCCGGTTCCAGGTCAACGCCAGGCTCAACTGCTCCGGTGGACTAAGGTGCTGAGATTTAAAAAGTGCAGTCAGTATGGTTTGGTCCAACTCTTGCGTTTTGCCCTCGGGCCGATCCTGGATCCGGAAGATCGTGATCAGGTTTTTGTTCTTTGTGCAGAGCAGCAGCTCCTGGTACAGCTGCTCGGCCTGTTCGGCGCCCACCTCGAACGTTTTTTGGATCGTGCCGAGCAGGTAATCGTGCATCGACTCCAGCACGATCTGTTCGCCCGTATCGGACGCATATCTGAAAGTGGGGAATGCCTTGTTTTAGAACGGGGAACCTTCATGGTGTCTCAAAATACGTCTTTCAATTAATGCATAAAAATTTCCAGTCACGGTGGTGAAAATATATCGGATTCCACGCAAACTAATTAATTTAAGGATTTCCACTATCAATGCTTCCTTCAATCCAAAGGATAATTACTTCTTTGAAAAATAGTTTTCTTCTGGTAAACTAACAACAATAAACATTTCTGAGGAAAAGTTCATTCTGGGAAATGGGCCTGTCTGGTAAATGAATTTCTGAAGAATGGCATTCTGGAGAAATAGAACACAGCTATTTATGAACGGTAAAATACAATGCACTTTGTGAATTGCATTTAAACTTGGCAAATGAATAAAACACTTAAAAAAAATCTCGCCAGTTACAATTTTAATAAATTTAAACAATACTTACATTTACACAGAACTACATATTTTCTATAAAATACTCAATTTTTTTTTTGCAATATAGGTATCAAATGATCAAGATTATTTGATACATTTCGATGGAAATATGTAGTTGTTCTGTTTTGTTGATAGCATAGAATATTTTCAATAAATTACGCACCTTTGAAAAAAACATTCAAACAGTCTTCAAACCCCATTCAAAACAATCTCTTAAGAGCGAGTCCACGAGCAAAGCATACCCATCTCGCCTCGACCTCACCAATCTGCCTGAAATTTTCAGGGGTTGTTTGTACATATAAAACTAGCATCTGACCGAAATATGAGCACTCTAGGTCAACGGGAAGTGGGGCAAATCGGGACACAAAGTTTAAAGGTTTGAAAACGTCAAAAATCTTAAAAAGGCTATAACTTAGCCAAAATTCAATTAAATTTCAAAATTCGAAATGCATCTGAAAGGGCTCAAAAAATGCAACAAAATGCAGGGTAAAGCATCCCGATTGGTTAAATCTAAAGGGAGTTATTGGCATTTTAGTGAAAAAATAGCATAATTTTCAAACTCAAATAAAAAAGTGTTCCATCCAGATATCAACTCGGTTCGACCTGCAGCTTGTAGGGGACATCTGGGACTACCATCTGAGACTGAGAACGCTTTGGGTAAGGCAGTTTAACAAATTAAATAGACACTTTTACTTTTAGTGAAGTTTTTGGTTGTAAATTCTTGCTCGGGGGACCCCTTAGATCCCATTTCTGGTGATAATTTAATCATATTCGTGTTCCTGAGACAATTTCACAATATAAACATGCATAAAAATGTTTGTTTTGATCCATTTTAACCCTTTAAAAACTAAAAGTTAAAAAAAATCTTCGATTCACATTTATTGAAAATCAAGCTCGTTTCCAAGGATACTAGATGACACCACAAAAAAGCAGCTTCATAATTTTTTTTTTACTTTCATTTTTTAAAGGGTTGAAATGGATCAAAATAAACATTTTTATGCATGTTTATATTGTGAAATTGTCTCAGGAACACGAATATGATAAAATTATCACCAGAAAATGGGATCTAAGGGATCCCCCGAGCAAAAATTTACAACCAAAAAAATCACTAAAAGTAAAAGTGTCTATTTAATATGTTAAACTGCCTTACCCAAAGCGTTCTCAGTCTCAGATGGTAGTCCCAGATGTCCCCTACAAGCTGCAGGTCGAACCGAGTTGATATCTGGATGGAACACTTTTTTATTTGAGTTTGAAAATTATGCTATTTTTTCACTAAAATGCCAATAACTCCCTTTAGATTTGACCAATCGGGGTGCTCTACCCTGCATTTTGTTGCATTTTTTGAGCCCTTTCAGATGCATTTTGAATTTTTAAATTTAATCGAATTTTGCCTAAGTTATAGCCTTTTTAAGATTTTTGACGTTTTCAAACCTTTAAACTTTGTGTCCCGATTTGCCCCACTTCCCGTTGACCTAGAGTGCTCATATTTTGGCCAGATGCTAGTTTTATATGTACAAACAACCCCTGAAAATATCAGGCAGATTGGTGAGGTCCAAACGACGTCCCATACAAAGGGGTATGCCCTGTTCGTGGACTCGCTCTTAAATACTTGTATATATTGAAAACTAATGTGATGGCAAAACTACTGGGCAGGTGTAAAATGCACTATAAATCACTTTTTTGACTTTTTTCATTCAAAGGTTGAGACCATGGCTTGTTATTTAATTTTTTTGCCAACGAACGAAAAATCTATTCTATCGATACAAAAACCTCCAAAACGGTGTTATATCCACTCCAAAATGTTTATTTAGCAATTCTATGGTAATATAGTGACATTTAGATAAATTTAAAGTTTGCAAAATTAAGTTTAGTTAAGTTTTATATAGAATTTCCAGAGTTATATAAACTTTTATACTAAGTAGTCAGTAAACTTTATATTCATTCCAAATTATTTGTTTAATCAGTCAAGGATGCCTATTTGGAGTTGAGACACTGGATTTATGGTGATTTGTCAACAAAAAACTGTATTTATGTAAATTTTTCGAATGGTGTACACATTTTTTTGCACCTTTTTTTATTTTCGTAATAGTATTTGTTATAGAACTTTTTATAGGAATCATCTTTTCATGAGCATTTTGTATCAATATGTTCGGCATGAGTTTTTGAACAAAACGTAGTACTAGGTTTCTGTCAAACTTTAAATTGTTTGCATGTTTCATCACAAAATGTGCATAGTGCCCAAGGGGTGTAAATACTTTTTTTACATACTGTAGGTTTTGATCCGGGAAATAATGTTGTAGAACATCGTAAATCGCTAGGAATTGATCCCGAAAAGACAAAGGTAAAATTTTTGAGCATGTTTTGAAATGATGCCGAAAAAATTAAACTCCAAAAAAACGTTCTGTATCTTTTCGGGATTAATTCCTAGCGCTTTGCAATGTTCTACAAAGTTGTTCTTCGGATCAAAACCTATAAGAAACTTAAGAATAGGAAAATTTGGGGTTTTGGAAAACTTACAATTCTCCATACTAAATTGATTAAAGTTCTATACTAACTTTAGATCAAAACTGGAGCAACTAAACCTGCGCGGTTTTGTGTGTGTGTTTTTTATTATTTTCATACAAAAATGATCTTTTTTATCACTAATAACTTTTCAGGATAACTTGATCCTTGAGCTTTGAAATCTTCCAGAGAGTTGTAGAGCATCACATAAGGTTTTTGTCATCCCCTTCAAAGTTCGCCCAAAAAATCAATTGGCCAAAAAAAATTCAAAAAACTTCTAAATTTCAGTGGAAATTAAGTGCAATCAGCTGATATCAATTTAAAATCCATTCCCTTGCGTTTAGAATCATTTTTAGCACGTTTGGGTTGAATTAAAAAGCTTTGGAATTTTTGAAAATTTCCGATGTTTAGTATCGCAAAAAGTTTTTTTTTTTGCTAAAATTTTTGTTAAAGTCAAATCTTACATTTTTTGAAATCTAATGATTGCAAAATGACTGAACTAGTGTAAAATGCCTTTTAAAACACTTTTTGCATTTAAATGGTGAGACTTTAGCTTATTATTTAAATTTTTATGTTTTTATTTTTTTTTTTTGCCAACCCCCCCCCCCCCCTCCTCCTTCGACCTCGGTCAGCCGAGGGACAAAAACTTTGAAAAATATTTGCATCGGCCTTATAGCTCCCTAAAATACTCGATTCTTGTCACAAAAACTTCAGCTTCGAGTATCAATGTTGATCAAGTTTGCTCAAATTTGGCTCAGTGGATTGAAACAACCTGTAATTACAATATTCAGCTACCCATATCATGGGTAGGAAAAGGTCATGGAACATTACGTATTTTTGTAAATAAATTCATGTAATTTTACATGGAACAATAAAGCCAATACCATAAGCTTTTAGCCATGTGTCTAATATAAAGTTATTACATTATTACGGATTTGATAAAATTTTGACCAGAAATCAAGAATCATATGGTTCCTGAGCAAAAAATTACATAAAAAATAGTCTCAGATGTCCTTTCTATGTTGCAAGTCGAATCAAGTTAACATCAGGGTGGAACACTCGTATAAACCCCTTACAAAGTAAGCAGTTGTGAACAGATCGTGCTATCTTGTCACACCTTTCAGGAACTCAAAATGAATTTAGACAAGGGACGTTTTGTCACATGTAAATGCCTGACTACAGTGATTTTTTTTTTCAAATGTAAATCGTGAATCCGGCAACCAACTTCAATCAAAGTTTGGAAAACGAGTATGAATAATTGTCCAAGGGGGGCGAAGGTCTAAATAAATAAATTGTGAATTTATTCAAAAACTTGCTTTTCCCATAATAATTTGACATTGATTTGTTTTAATTTGAAATTCCGTATTTTGAAACACCGTAATTTTCCATGCTGAAAAAAAAATAAACAAAAAAAATCTAAGAAATACTCAATTACTTATGTACAAACGCGATCAGGTCGGCGGCCCGGCCGGACCCGTCGCAGACCACGACCGGCACCGGGGGGCTGTCGGTGACGTACTCTAGGACGGCGCGGATCGTGTTGGTGCCACCCTCGATTACCAAGCAGACTACGGGGGTGCTCGAGTGCGTAACTAGAAGTAGAGAGAGTAGAGGGAGGGGCAGGGGCAGGGAGAAAAAGAGAGAGGGTAAATTTAGTTGGATTAGCTAGCTTATCTTGGTAAAGAACTATGCGCTCATGCGACTATGTACTAGGGGGTTGTGTTGGTGATTTGTGTATTGTACAGTTGGTGATGTGTGGTGGTACAACAGTCAATTACTTTAAGATGGTTGATGAATTGATTTGCACTAGTAAAACATCCAACATTTGGTGGTTAGACCAACAACGCTCAGCAGTGTAGAAGACTAGGGTAATAGAGCATGTTACTTGTGAGGGATGAAGTTGTGCTCATTCAATGTTCTAAATAGAGGTTCTGTAGAGTGTCTAATAGTTAGTTGTTTTTTTTTCTGTAAAAGTAGAAATTTCCATACCATGCTGGAGCTTTAAATCTCATTTACACGAAGTAGCTCCCAAAATGCCTAAACATGAAACGACCAACTCACACAAATTCACCAAATCGTGTTTGATGGAGCCTTCGTCATTACTGTAGTTGGACTGCCCGTCGACATGCTTTTCGCCCCAGGACGCCCCGCCTTGCTCAGGTCTGAACTCCGATCAATCATTTCGGTATTTACCCTGCCAGGCCCTCTGGGGCATCCAAACTGGCCTTCCAGGGATGCTTTTAAAGACTGCTCTTGATGAAATTTGAACAAGCGTTCTGCCGAAAATCAGTTCAATTTGAATATTTAGACTGTGTTTAGTTTGCAGATTTCAAAACTTCTTCAATTTTGTTCAATTTTTACCAAGAACAAGCCCTTAAATCACACCCCATGATTCCAGTGCAAACTGTACTTGCCCACGTACAACGCCAGAACCACTTGCTTCCAGCACACATACACACGCAGACATACAACGATGCCTCATCCAATTATCCTATCATTTGCTCCTTCCAGGGATACACGTCGACGAGGAGCACTGCTCCCGGCAATCTGTTGCTCGGTGTACTAATTAGCTTCCCCTTGGTCGGACACGGGGGTTTCAGGCGTACATCTCTAATCATGCAAAGCTCGTGGAGTTCCGTGGAAAATCGTTCAGACCCATAGACGAACATAGACACCGACAGACAGACAGACACAGTACCACAATCATCCAACATTATCCACTTGCTGTATACAATTCAGATTACTTCTTCGGTTAAGTCCGACGTTGGCTCGACGGATTGGCACCACGGAGAGCGGTGCTCCCATGGGTTCTCTATTAGCCAGGAACACGTGGCACAGATTCACACATCGACGCTCCCTGCCGACAAGTGGCACACGTGTGTGAATGTTTAATGAAATAGATTCAACTTTGACAGTGGGGAAAAGTTTGTGAAATGTTTTAAAGTTTGATGAACACGTGGAACTTGTGGAGAAGCTAGCTAATTAAAGTAACAGTTCGAAAATGATTGTAAATAATTAATCATTTCATAATGAAATGTCGATACAATTTAAGCTTTGCTTATTTTGTATTTAA
This sequence comes from Culex pipiens pallens, assembly GCF_016801865.2. Taxonomy (NCBI): domain Eukaryota; kingdom Metazoa; phylum Arthropoda; class Insecta; order Diptera; family Culicidae; genus Culex; species Culex pipiens. The sequence continues at coordinate 65,125,206 of NC_068939.1, read as the reverse complement.
GTTTTGTTTTATAAACACAATAGAAAACTATGGTTATAATACTTTGCTATATCAATTCTATCCGTCTTAATATTCCAATTACCTATTTCAACAACCAAGGCTTAAGTTGAAGCAAATGGTTGAATTTATTTGAGAAATTCGACAAATCGTTACACTTTTTGAAAAATTCAAAAGTTTTCTTTGATAGCTGCAAAATGTTTACTTTTTAGAAATGAGACATAAAGCAGTAAAAAATTAAACTTAAAAAAAATCTTCTGAAAATGTATTTTGCGATTCACAGAGAAAAGAAAACAACTAGTCTTTACAAATAATTAAAAACTTAGCCAAAGTATTATAAAACAAATTTGATTCTTGAACATTGTTATGAACATCTGAGTTAAATGCATGGCATCTAAATTATTCATTATTTATTGAGATTTCTATAAAACAAAATTAGCCTTTTCTTACCTCAAACAGATTACAAAAGCGAAAATTCAACAAAATATTGCAAAATTATTCAAAAGAGCTTGAGATTTCTGATTTTTCACATATAACTATAAATCAAGAATCTCAAAAATAAAAAAAAAATCAATCTGAAAATTTATAAATTCAAAATTCAGGAGCTCAAAAGTTTACAAATTTAGTAAATAAAAAACTAAAAACATCGAATATTCAAACATGTAATACCGTCATCAGGGGTGACATTGGGTCTGGGGGGTGAGATTAGGTCATACAAAAAAGCTGAAATTTGTATGACCCAATCTCACCCCCAGACCCAATGTCACCCCTGATGACGGTAATCTAAAAGCATACATTTTAGAAACAATACGATCGTTCAATAAATCAAGACTCATGAATTTTAAAACTTAAAAGATTTTGAATTTCGGAAACAGTCCAGACACTTAGTGCTCGGAAAAAAACGAATTGCTAAAACATAAAAATATTTTTATATTGGGTCTTTGAGCTCAAATATCCCAATAAATACTCTGAGCGATTTTGGAATTATAAATCCAAGTTGACAACCAAAATGGAGGTGATGAAATATTGCCAAAATATTGAGAAACGCATAGTCGAGGCTTCGGTAACTGATTTACAAAAATACAATTTAGAAAATTACAATTTCCATTTGTTTTTATTTTCAAAAGTCCAACGGCTTTATTTTTAAAATTTTAAATCCTATTTTTTTATATTTTGAAATTAAAATTTTTATATTTTGAATTTTAAAATTTTTATATTTTGAATTTTAAAATTTTCATATTTTGAATTTGAAAATTTTTATATTTTGAAATTTTTGATAACATATAGATATAGATAAAAATTTCATAAGGTCCTATCTGCATAGAAAACCCATGACCCATGAGGTTGTTTTGAAAATTCACTTTAGATAGGGAATATAAAAAAGTTTTTTTTTAAATTATAATGTTTTTTTTTTAATTCGTCTTTCGGAACTTATTTTGAACAACTTATTGAATTTTTCAATTTAAGATTTTTGAAAGATATTTTTTTAATAAATTTTTCGCTTTTTTTCAAATCTTGGATTTTTTAAATCCCCAAAGTTTTAAAATTTTGAATCATCGAATCATCAAATTTTTAAACCACGCCTTTTATTATTTTAGCAATTTGACGTATCATATCATCGAAGCTTAATTTTTTTTAAATTTAACTTTTTTAGATTTAAATTGCATTTTTTTAATTTTTTTTTAAATGTTTAATGCCATGCCCTTCCTTTAATATACAGATATTAAACTATTAAACCATTAATATTTTACCCGAATTTACAATTTAACCCTGTTATCCAATGGAATTTCCCTGAGTTTAAATCATTATTGTTTCGAGAATGTTCATTATTGAATATAGGCATATTGATTCAACAATCACATGCAAAACAATATTAAAAGAACGTTTTTCCATGTTTCAGGTTTGTTTCCAATTTTCAATTTACAAAAAATAAAAATAATAAAACTATGTTTCTTTTATTAAATGATTAAAAATGATGAGAAATAAATTTAGAATAGTTTTCTATCGTTTTCACAAGATATTATTTATTGAAAATTTATGAATTTGAATACTTTTTCTTTTTTTAACTTTTTGGAAGTTATATGTGCATTAAAAAAAATTTATATTTTTCAAATATTTCTTTGAAGTAAATTTCAAACCATAGATTTACAATACTTGCTAACTTGCTTTTCAAAATGTACACAAAGGTTCTACAAACAAATCGAACACTATATTACCAGATACTGTAAATATCTAATAGAAATAGAGGGGTGACTACAAGAAAATCTACCAAATGGATCTCACAGGACGTGCACGGTGGGTGGTGATGAAGCACTCGTCTACGGCAGCTGAACTAGCTATTAGTCATCATCAACTTCAATCTCGCTCAACGGATAGACACCAAATAAATGCATCACACAGCCACACGACTAAAGCCAACATCAACGACCTTTTTTATCCTGTCCTAAAATATCATTTACCTTTATAATGGAAATTCATCAGCACCGAAAGTGCCTTATCTTGAACCGTCGAAGAAATAAAAGGTCGAGAACAATGGAGAGCGAAAAAAAGACAGAAAAGAAAAATTAAATATCTCGTCATTATCGTAGCAATTTTCATCCTTCGAAATTTCATCATATTGGGGTGACACACCGAGAAACACCCACGTACGAGAGCACCTTCAGGTCTGGAAACTTGGAGATAACAACGATGGGGGGGAAAACCAGCAGTAGGAAGAAAAACGCTTTCCGAATTCCAGAAGTGTCAGCTGGAAAATCCTCCCTTCATCAGTGGTGCACATGAGTGAACAAACGGGCGTTGTGGGTCTATTTTCGTCCTAGGTGAACCGTTTTTGGACCCATTCGATACTGGTTAAAAATGATGAACAATGAAAGTTTGTACTTATGTTAACCCAACTCAAATTTCAAATACTAAATAAAGTTTAAAATCAAAATAAGTAATCATTCTATAAATTTAATCAGAAAGAAAAACTGCCATCCTCTTCTCAAACTTTTCCCTCTTCTAGCTGGAAAAAGCTCACCGTCGTCGGTTCGTCTGAAAATATGTTTTCTATCACCGTCGAATCCCCACGGTCGTTATCTCGAGACAAAACACGGTCAAAAGCAGGAGAGGACGACGATCGGATGCAAAACACAGCGTCAAGCCTATGAACAGGGGCCGGGAAGGAAGGTTTTTGATTTATTGGAGGAGAACGACCCCCGACCTGGCCGTTCCAATTTATTATCCTTTAAAATGGAGACTAACGGAAGATGCTGGTTTGCCGGAGTTGCCGGCGTCCCCTCCCGTAATTGGCTGGATGGCGCGGCACTGACAGCAGAGCAGTTCTCTAGGATTTCGGTCATTCGATTTTTTTTGTATTTTTTAATCCGACTGAAACTTTTTTGGTGCCTTCGGTATGCCCAAAGAAGCCATTTTGCATCATTAGTTTGTTCATAAAATTTTCCATACAAATTTGGCAGCTGTCCATACAAAAATGATGTATGAAAATTCAAAAATCTGTATGTTTTGAAGGATTTTTTTGATCGATTTGGTGTCTTCGGCAAAGTTGTAGGTATGGATACAGACTACACTGAAAAAAATGATACACTGTAAAAAAAATTTGGTGATTTTTTTATTTAACTTTTTATCACTAAAACTTGATTTGCAAAAAAACACTATTTTTAATTTTTTTATTTTTTGATATGTTTTAGAGGACATGAAATGCCAACTTTTCAGAAATTTCCAGGTTGTGCAAAAAATCTTTGACCGAGTTATGAATTTTTTAATTAATACTGATTTTTTCAAAAAATCGAAATATTGGTCGCAAAAAATTTTGAACTTCATTTTTCGATGTAAAATCAAATTTGCAATCAAAAAGTACTTTAGTAAAATTTTGATAAAGTGCACCGTTTTCAAGTTATAGCCATTTTTAGGTAACTTTTTTGAAAATAGTCGCAGTTTTTCATTTTTTAAAATTAGTGCACATGTTTGCACACTTTTGGAAAAAATATTTATGAAAAGCTGAGAAAATTCTCTATATTTTGCTTCTTCGGACTTTGTTGATACGACCCATAGTTGCTGAGATATTGCAATGCAAAGGTTTAAAAACAGGAAAATTGATGTTTTCTAAGTCTCACCCAAACAACCCATCATTTTTTATTGTCGATATCTCAGCAAGTAATGGTCCGATTTTCAATGTCAATATATGAAACATTTGTAAAATTTTCCGATCTTTTCGAAAACAATATTTTCAAAAATTTTAAGCCAAGACTAACATTTTAAAAGGGCGTAATATTGAATGTTTGGCCCTTTTGAAATGTTAGTCTTGATTTGAAAATTTTGAAAATATTGTTTTCGAAAAGATCGGAAAATTTCACAAATGTTTCATGTATTGACATTGAAAATCGGACCATTACTTGCTGAGATATGGGTGAGACTTAGAAAACATCAATTTTCCTGTTTTTAAACCTTTGCATTGCAATATCTCAGCAACTAAAGGTCGTATCAACAAAGTCCGAAGAAGCAAAATATAGAAAATTTTCTCAGCTTTTCAAAAATATTTTTTCCAAAAGTGTGCAAACATGTGCACTAATTTTAAAAAATGACAAACTGCGACTATTTTCAAAAAAGTTACCTAAAAATGGCTATAACTTGAAAACGGTGCACTTTATTAAAATTTTACTAAAGTACTTTTTGATTGCAAATTTGATTTTACATCGAAAAATGAAGTTGAAAATTTTTTGCGACCAATATTTCGATTTTTTGAAAAAATCAGTATTGATTAAAAAATTCATAACTCGGTCAAAGATTTTTTGCACAACCTGGAAATTTCTGAAAAGTTGGCATTTCATGTCCTCTAAAACATATCAAAAAATAAAAAAAAATTAAAAATAGTGTTTTTTTGCAAATCAAGTTTTGGTGATAAAAAGTTAAATAAAAAAATCACCAAATTTTTTTTACAGTGTATCATTTTTTTCAGTGTAGTCTGTATCCATATCTACAACTTTGCCGAAGACACCAAATCGATCAAAAAAATCCTTCAAAAGATACAGATTTTTGAATTTTCATACATCATTTTTGTATGGACAGCTGCCAAATTTGTATGGAATATTTTATGGACAAACTATTGATGCAAAATGGCTTCTTTGGGCATACCGAAGGCACCAAAAAAGTTTCAGCCGGATTAAAAAATACAAATATTAATATTGAAGAAAAAAGATCGATTTCGTAGAGAGTTGCTCAGCACTAATAGAATGCTTTATCGCAGTGCAGAGGGTATCTAGTGTCATGTTTTAGACAAAGATGGAAGTGGTATAATGGTTTTTGAATAATGGAAAGTATTTTCTGTGTTTTATCACTTCGAAAATAGAGCATCAATAGTTTGATTTAATTTTGTATAATTCTTTAAAATAAATCCAATTCTTCGAAAACAAAACAATCCTGAGCAATTCTCCAACAAATCCGGAAATGGATTTAATTTATAAATTTTTAATTAGCTCAAACTTTTTGAGGGCCTTCCGCATGACCAAAGTAGCCATTTTGGGTCAATTGTTCAACCATACAAGGCTCAATTTTGGCAGCTGTTCATACAAAATGGTACGTAAATAAGGTATTTATGATTACTATTCAGAAAAAAATTGGTACACAAAAAATCGCTGAATCTTTAATTAGTTTTTTTGCACAAAAATTCATTTTTTTAAAACCAATATTTTGAATTTTTGAAATTTTTGATATGTTTTAGGGGACAAAAACCCGCAAGTATTGAACCGTATAAAAAATGGATAAGGACTTCAGTTTTTAAAAGTAACATAAAATTTGCAATCGAAAAGTGCTTAACAGATTTTTTGATAAAGTGCACCGTTTTCAACATATAGCCAATTAAAGTTTAATTTTAACAGCAGAATCCTGTTTTTTTAAGTGTCCATTGTTTAACATTCCTGAAAAAAATGAGAACTTTTGAAGATTGTACCTCTGGTTTCTAAAAAACAACAAATAAAAGAAAAAGAAATGAGAAAATTTAAGTTTTTGAAGTCTCCTCCAAACAACCTTTCTAGTACCAATATCTCAGAAACTACTGGATCTATTTTCAATGTAAAAATTTAAACAATTGTGAATTTTTCTCTTAAATTTTTGTTGAATGTTGATACAAAGACTAACTTTTCAAAAAAGACAAATTTTCAATATTACTTGATTTATTTACAAAATTCATTTCACATTAAAAACTGAAGTCAAAAATTATGACTAAAATTTAGCTTTTTTTAAAAAACAATTTATTTCTATGGCATAAAAGTTGCGATTCTTTGTTACCTAAATAATATGGATTTTAGGAAGTTGAATTTTTGTGAAAAAAATTAAAAAAGCAGCAAATTTTCTTTTCCGTACATCAATTTTTCTCCGAATTGTTCTCATCAATACTTATAACTTTGCCCGATATACCAAACCAATAACAAAATTCCTTCAAAAGATACACATTTTCGTATTTTTACATACCATTTTTGTAAAGACAGCTGCCAAAGTTGTATCGAGCCTTGTATGGGTGAGCCAATGATACAAAATTGCTTCTTTAATCATAGAAAAGGCCCCGAAAAAAAAATTTAGCTGTAACGTGAAGTATCCGGTAGGGTGCGATAATTTTACTCAAACCATTTACTTTAGAACAGCGATTCTCAACGGGGGTACCGGGCCTACTTGATTTACATGGCAGGGGTACCGGCATAGAAGAAGGTTGAGAATCGCTGCTTTAGAACCAGTTAAAATTTATCATGAAAGTGTGTTGAAATCTATAAGAGATGAAAAGGCAAAAAATATATTTAAAATTCTAAGCCATATTTTCTTTAATTTGAAGCAAAAAGTTAAAGCAAGGTTTAAGGTTAGGCCGAATATTAAAAGGCTGATCTTCTACAAGTCGAAGTACAATTGGCCAAACTAACCAGCCATTTGCTTACTCCAGTTTATTTTAAACTGGAAAATAGAAATGATTTAGTCAATAATAAAAAATTTAAGATAAATTAGACAAAATTACGATGAGTTTAATTACAAGTTATTTTAGTAAATAGAAATATATTTTATATAAATTTTCACAATTATTGTTTGAAATTTCTAAAAAATAATTATGAATATAATTGTTATGAGATGATTTTTTCTGTCAAATTCAATAAAAGAAATCGTCCATGTTTTAAATATCTAGCTTACCCTAGTTAAGTTCATAAAGATTTGAAGTTTGCGTTAAAATGATCCAATTTGAAAAAAAAAAATAAAAATTACCGTAAAGGGTACATTTTAAGAGCATTTTCTGCATCATCAGTTTTACATAAAAATTTTACCAAATAGGTATGTGAATATATCATATAAATTTTATATATCATATACATTCTATATGCTTAAAATTGATTTTTATATTGAATTGGTGACTTCGAAAAAGTTAAAGAAGAATTGTATTCAATCACTTCCATCCACGTTCAAAATTCCGATGATTGATTCCACAAATTGAAATCCGATACCCATGAACCGTTTAAAACAACATCCGCCAATCAACCGGACTGTTTGACACTGCTGTCTCCCCTTGAGTTAACTGCTCTGAAATCACTCATCGCCGGCAACAAAACTGACAGGCTATCGTTACCCCACCGTCATCGCCATTTCGAAGCTTCAAATTGATTCTTCACGTTTTTCCACATTTTCCCAGGCAGTCTTGCTACGCTCCCATCGTCGTGAATTAATTTTCCCAGGCTGGAGCAACGGAGTGGGGTGAAAATTCCTCTGAAAAGAGGGCTTCCTGAGGAGTTCAATAGCATTAGAGTGGATCAAACTTCCATTCTTGATAAAGAAAAATAATTAAATTGAGTTTAATTTTTTGCTTACATTTTTTTTCACCAAATAATTTTGAAAGTTATTAAACGAAAACTTTTAAGTGCGACCCTGTTCTAATGTTCACCTATGGGTTCAAACTGGCACATAGCTGAAGAGGATTAGAGAATGGAAATCATTTCCACACTCCCCTAACACGTCGATGGATGGGTGTGGAAATTTTGTAGCATTCCACGGAAAACGCTTCCGTCAGTAGACAGTGCAGAGCAGAGAAAAATCCGTTTATGCATGTGTTTGCGATTCTAATTACGAGATGATTGATTTATTTGAGCTCCAGTGATTGGAAAAACGGCAATCAGCTAGAAAGGTTGGATGGTTGCTGGCCTTGCTATTAATGGCACGTGCCAGCATTGCGATGTTTTAAAGCAGGGATTTACGATTATTAGCCGGATGCACCCGAGTTGCATAATGAGAGGAGCTTAGGGTATTATTCCCGGAAACAATTCACGGTTTACACTCAGATTCGGAATAAGAATCACTTGACTTCAACTACTTTTTTAGAAGACCATCCAACTGAACAAGTTCCATCCACCACAAATCACGTAAATTCGAACGATATTTTTCCTTTTCCCCAAAACGCAGCACAACATTCTTCCCGAATGTGCAGAACGTGATAATTTCCCTCCAAGACTCCCAAGAGGAAAAAATACCACCAGCAAGTATAGCACAATCGGAACCACGGCGTCCCGCGAGACATGTCACTACTTCTGCCTGGTAGTGCCAAATAACAAATTGCAATCGCAAGATAACACGTACTGCAAAGCAAAACTGCCATCATTGCATCACATTCACATACTTACAGGGTTGCAACTTCTGGTTCGATATGTACTTTTCCAGCTTCCGGCGCAGGATCAGCTCGGCCCCGTACCGGCCCTGGGAGCCGTTGTCCACCAGCAGGAAGTACGCGTGCCGGTTGTTGAGCACGGCCAGTTTGGAGCTAGAAAGTTGAAGAAGGAAGAAAATTTAGCAGATTGCTGTTAGCTCAATCATATTTAGTCCTCAACCCGAGCATGGGTTAATAACAAGGGAAATGCGTAATAATACCTTTTTCTGGTATCAATACCAAATTTTGGTATTCCTGGACCCTTTAAAATTTGTCTTAAGGATTATGCATGAGCAAAATTTGGTATCATACCAATTTAAGGTATTGTTTTGATATTGCAAAATTGCGGAATTTGTCAATGGTCGGACACCACATTTTGGTATTCTTTTGGGATTAAAGTGTTTTTCTTTTCTTTTATTTCTCTCTATCTCTATCTCTCTCTCTCTCTCTCTCTCTCTCTCTCTCTCTCTTTTTATTCCCTTCTACATACAAGACTTTGGTATGATTTCATGGTATTTTACCATCTATTACTGGGCAACCGAGGGCACATTATGGTCTCTGTTATTTGCCCAAGTAATACCAAAATTTGGTATTCCCGTGTAGTTTACTCCTGCTCGAGAATAGTGGCTCATCGGCCAACTGCCGTTTCTTTGATTCTGCTAAAAGGAAAAGAGAAGGCGCAAAATAAAAACTGGATTGCAAGTTACATAATTTTTAAATCGTTGAAGCGAAAATAGTGATTAAAATTTTTGTTTAATATCAGTTTAAAAACATGGGTCCAAGATATTCCCAAAATAAAAAGTTTGCTTTGTTTTTTTTTTTTTTTTTTTTTTGAGAGAAGCTAATTCGGAGAAATCTGTTTTTGATTTAAATCATGGGATTGTATCATAAATTTATCGAATGTATATGAAAAATAATCGAAAGTCAAAAGGACGAATAAACAAATGAGTTACGGACAAAAGTTCAAAAGTGTTTTTTCTTATTTTTTTTGTAGAGATCATAAATAATGTAATAAGTCAGCAAATCGTCAGCTGTGTGCTATCTTGTGACATAGACCATTCGCATTCGCATTCGCATTCGCATTCGCATGGAGATGGTGATCTTAGCGGGTTGCAGACTGGATTTCGTCATGTTTGTGTGATGATTATCCAGCCCAGGTTGCTTAGAAATTGATTAAAAGGAATTAAAACCAATTCTACCAGGACAGAGCAGCCAGCACCATGAAAGCCATCCATTGCCGGCCGCTCCCATCTCCACCATTCACCGGGGCAGGAATAAGGATTAGGAGCACGGGAAGTGTTGATGCTGAACTTACTTAGAAAAAGGTAGCGAAACCGCAGGCTCTTTTTCCCAGCCCTATTGTGGAACTCGATCAAACTGACCGTTTGATCAAATTTGATTGAATTTAAACAACAGAGCTGCGTAAGCATCGCGTGGAGTTGGTAGTTGTGAATGGTAAAGGTCTGGGATTCGCCCTAAGCAAGCGATACGACCATTGGCATAAGTGAGGTTAAAGGGTAAGTTATTATTCTCAAGGCAGACTATCGGAAGCTGCTGTTGAGACTGTTCCCGTTTACATTTGATAAATTAAGTCTTTTATAAGATTGAAAATTTACTCTCAAGGCAAGCAATCGGATGCTGCTGTTGAGAAAATGTAATGTTTAGCTGATGGAGTTTTTATTTACTTAAGTGTTCTTTCTTAGACAGCCGGCTGCGGAAAGATCGAACAAAATTATATTAGGTATATCAGATTGATTTCAGCTTAGCGATTCGAATATTCCGAGATATTATCCGATTTTACACGACAAGTTTGATCACGCTTAAGAAGTTAAATGTGCAAATTTCTTCAAATAGTTTTAAAGAGGAAAAATATAGTAATATAAACACCAAACCGAATAACTATTTAATAGGTTAGAAAGAGCTAAATTATCCGACGGTAAAGCAAAAGTCTTAAGTCCCCGAGAGATATCGCGCTTCGCGGTAAAAATCATTCGAATGTACGATAAAACGAAACTTTTCGTGGGGGTATTCCATACCGTGATTTTTCGTGCGATTCCTTAAATATGCTGAAAAAAATGTTTTATCATATCCATACTTTAACAACTTTTTTTTTTCTCACACACATGTCATTTGATGAGCCGGATCAATAGATATATTCCTATCATAGAACATTCATGGAAATAAAATGTTGAGAATGTGCAATTGTTGTTCACAATTAATAATTAAAATTAAAAAAATAAAAATTGTTTTTGGGCAAAACTTCAAACTTTACGTCAAGAATTGTTGATAACTTATGAATTACCTATCGATAAATTTTGAAATTTTTTAATATTGGCATCACTGATCAGTTGATCCGGCTCAACTTTTGGACACTCACTCACACTCACACATAAAATATTCCTATTGGAATTTTCTCACCGGATTTATGCACTTGATGATGATTCATCTCCGAAGATCGGCGACACCCGAATTCCAACACCTGGAACCAGCTGCCAAACCTGCTTCCTAATGCTCGGCAACTCCAACACGAAACTCGGCGCTCTTCCTCACACCGCCGCACAAAGAGCCCCCGTCGACCCCACGGATGGTTGGTGTCATCGACTGACCAACACCATTACACTTACAATCTGTCTGTGCACGACTACACACACTCTCTCTTCTATACATATATATTCGCGAAATTCGCGAAAACTCCTTCACGACGGCACGAACCAATGATTCACACAGCACTTAACAGAGCACTCGAGGCGGTACTTTGTGTTTTTCACGAGTAAAATTGATTTAAAAAACGAGCAATTAACAAATGTGACCGAGCCGCGCAACACTCTCACTCTCTTCCTATCTTGTGACATAGACCATTTTGGTCGAAAATGAGTTAATGATGACGTTTTGCTATACTTAACAAACACTACAAGATGCTTTAATCCGATTTTGGAAACTCGCTTCCGTTTCCCGGATATCGCAATACACACTTGTGACATAGACCAATTTATCATCAAAATGATTGTGCACACTTGTGACACGTCATACATGTTGTTGGAAAATGTGGAAAATTTTTCTTGTTTTTCACAAATTTATGTACACACATACTTTCTAAAGGCAATGCAACCTTTTGTTTATAAAAATATACTGATTAAGTCGATTAAACCATTGATTTGATCTTGTTTTAGTTCAGTGGTTCTCAACCTTTATCGTTCCATTCCCCCCTTGACTATTTTGCAAGACCTTTATTCCCCCCCTCCTTGAATTTTGAAAAAAAAAATCAAATATAATCTTAGATTCAATGTTTACCATAGGATTGACGTTATCATTAAAAACAAAAAATATATACATATTTAAAACATAAATTTTCATTTTATGAAATAAACTGAAAAATTAAATGAACTGTTTCTGTTTGAATTAATGCCCATTGAATGAAAACCCATTTTTTAAATTTTGTTCATAAATATTCTATGCTAAATTTGAAAAAAAACTGTACTGGAATTACGCCTTAACACATTTAATAATACGTAAAAAAGTTTTATTGTTCAAGTTAAAAAAAATATTTGAATTCTTTAAAACTAAACAATTTGATTCCAACCACTGCTCCTTGAAAATTTAAGAAAATATTTGAAAAAGTAAGGATTGAAAAAAAATACTTGTTCAAATGCGATATAAATACTACCAGAAATTTTTGTTTAATTTATTTTGAAAAATATACTAATTTTTAGAATTGTGCACAAATAATTACAATCTCTTTGAAAATTAACTCTAAACTCTAATTTTAGGAAAACTTTTAAAAATTTAAATTAGCTATTGTTTGAAATAAAACCCAAAGTCGAAAAAAAGATTTACAAACCTTTTCTATTTTATATCTTAACCGCTTTTGTTCAGAAGCTTAAAAAATATCCACAAATTATCATGTTCAGTATCGATAAGTCCTCCCCAATTCGATACTTTTAAAGAAAGTTTCAGATATGGATTTCTTTGCAAGCGCGTTTAAAGGTAATGGATTTCTATTGCATCCTCATTCCCCCCCAAAAATGGCCAAATTCCCCCCCAGGGGGGAATTCCTCACCGGTTGAGAAACACTGTTTTAGTTTGTATGGGAATTCTGTGCACACTTGTGACACGTAGTACAATTTTACTTTCGAAACACACTTGTGACACGTGCTTTTCAGATTTTTGTTTACATTATTTACTGTATCTATTAACTGGTGTAACCAAATTAGTTGAAACTTGGAGCGTTTGTTACGCGATAGTATACGAACCGATTGCTTCAAAAAATTTGGCTCTATCCTTCATAGTTTTGAAATTATTTACTAACAAACTTTAAAAATCGATTTTCTCGAAAAGTACTAAATGGTCGTTGTTCCGACAACACTGCC